>NC_047669.1:33551012-33771012 GCF_011762505.2 Arvicanthis niloticus | reverse complement strand
AGTGCACGCTTTTAGTTAAGTTTGAAAAAAAATGTCATTCTTGGTACTAACATATTTTATGTTCTATGGGACTTTGTATATGTGCAAACTGTATTTAGCCCAAAGCAAAATGGTCTTTAAAGTCAGGTTAGAAACCTTAAATGCAATAGTTATTGCTTTCCAAGTTGTACTGTTTATTTGTAGATATTCTATCTATCGTGAAACCTTATTTGATATTGAAATGCTCACTTTATATTCTCTACTTACCCTTAGGACTGATCTACTAGCAACACAGCTTTTCTATGTAGCATTTGGGTCTTTCCTTCTTTCTTTCTCTTTCTTTCTTCCTTTCTTTCTTCTTGGCTGCTTATGAAAAACACACCATAACAGTGGTAAATACTCCTTCCTGGGCAAATTATTCATAGTCCTAGGAATACAGAGTTTAAAGAAATATTCTCTAAAGGCTATGTTTAAACTTCAGTTATGTCTCAAGCTTCACTTTTAAAAGAGATAAAAGAAAATGGAATAGAAGAGAAACAAAGGCAACTTAGTGGTGGTGCACTGTTCAACACTTGAGTGATGTAAATCCATCAGAATCTCTAAGTTATGAAGGAAAACAACAGCCCAGTTCTCCGTGACTGAACAAACAAGGTGGGACCTGCCTCTTCCTAAACTGTGTTTTAATCTTTTCTCAATTTCTCTGCTGTCTCTTCATATAATTAGAGGCCGATCGTTATTAATTTATTTGGCATTTATTATGCTGATGTTAATTCATGCATATCTAATATGCTTTAATGAGAAATGGGAGGAATTTTCCAATAGGATGGACTGATTCTAACAGTATTTATGGAGAGAAAATGAAGAATTTCACATGCGTCTCTCCACAGTTTACTAATTAATTACTCACACTTTGTGACACTGACGTCCACTGTAAATGAAAGAATAGAGGTATGCGGACCAGGCGGTGTCTATGCTGGTGTAGAACACTTTCCTCATGGAAGCTATACGAAGAAGAAGTGACCCAGGATTCATTCCCTGTAAGCTCTGCTTCTAAGGCACATCTCATAGGCTGGACAGCTTACACGTGGGGGTGACGTCTCTTAGCAGGAAGGTGGTGTGGGCTGGAATGAGCTCAATTTTCTGACCTTTCTCTCTGAGCACTCTGTCTCACTCCTCTCCCCTCTCTTCCCCTCTTCTCTCCTCCCCTCCCCTCTTTTCTACTCTCCCCTCCCCTTCTCTCCTCCCCTCCCTTTCTTCCCTCCCTTCTCCTGCCCTCTTCCCTCTCCTTCTCTCCTTCCCTCCCTTCCTCTCCTCCCTTCCTCTCCTCCCTTTCCTTCCTCTTTTTTCCTCTTTTTTATTCTTTTTCTTCTCTTAAGTGCCTCCTCTCTCTCCCCTCCTTCTCCCTTCACTCCCTCAACCTCTCCTCTTTTTCTCTAACTGAATCTATGCTGACTTCCATAAGTCAGGAAAGTGTGCCACAGTCTCTATGAGAAGCCAGCGGTGTCTTCCTCCTAAGTTCTTGTACTCATGGGAGCCCTGAACCAAGGCATAAAACATCCACTTTTCTTAGAACCATTTCTCATTGACAGACAACCAAATCATTCCCCATTGCCCACTACCACCGCCATCACCACAAATAATGGTGCACAGAATAACTGAACATCCTCATAGAAACCCCCTATATTGTGTAAGATTTTCTTTGGGATATTTAGCCATGGCTGGGCTAGGGAGCTGATCGATCCTCACACTGACAAAATTATCTCTGACTGTCATGACTTTGAAGGCAGCTGGACATCTAGTATCTAATTGTAATAAATGTGCACTCCAGAGGACTTTGAGCTAACCTGATTTTACTCACTGATACTAGCTGTCTTCAATATGGGTCATTGCTGCTGATAGCTAAGGGCAAAGATTTGGCAATGAGTAAGCTAAGGTGAAAGCTAACAGAGGTGAGCACAGATGCACTGCCTTCTCTTTCTGTTCTTAGTACTTCTGTTTCTCAGCTGCAGCCATGTGGCTGCAGTCACATGATACTCCTCTTTGATGCATACTTCTTTTCCACAGTCTAGACAATCTTTATTCTTTAGAGTTTCTAGGTTACTGGGCTACTTCTTGTTATCTTTGCTTTTGTCTTGTTTTATAGTTTACTTATCGTGGATTTATGGGAATTGAGTCTTGATAGATGGGTATTTCTCTGTTTCCCCAAGATGAAGAGGCGACAGTGGTGGTTTGAATATGCTTGGCACAGGTAGTGGGGCTATTCGGCGGTGTTGCCTTGTTGGAGAAAGTATGTCACTGTCGAGGTAGGCTTTAAGACCCTCCTCCTAGCTGCCCATGAGGCAGTCTTCTTCTCTTTGCCTTTGGAACAAGATACAGAACTCTCAGCTCCTCCAAGGCCATGCCTGCCTGGATACTACCATACTTCCCACCATGTTGATAGTGGACAGAAACTCAGAACCTGTAAGCCAGCCCCAGTTAAATGTCGTCCTATAAGAGTTGCTTTGGTCATGATGTCTCTTCATGGCAATAAAAGCTTTAACTAAGACAGGGACCAAAAGTGTTGCTCACTTATGTTAGGGTCTAGGTTCCTTACTATCCACTAAGGAAAGTATGGTGGGAATTGGAAAGATACCCCAGTCAGTTAAGTGCTTGCCTTGCAAACATGAAGATCTTAGTTCAGACTTGTTTGGTAGAGTGCAGGTTCTACCTCTGAGCCACAAAACTCTGCTTTGTGTGTGTGTGTGTGTGTGTGTGTGTGTGTGTGTGTGTGTGTGTCTGTGTGTGTATGTGTTTGTGCATGTGTAAAACGGGAGATAGAGACCCCAATGTCCTTCTTCTGGCACCATTTTTTTTGAGACATAATAGATATCTCACTGGCCATATACTCAGTTGTAGGCTAGCATGGCTGTCTAGTAAGCCACAGGTATCTGCCTGTCTACAGCTCCCCAAAGTAAAGGTATGTCGATACTTTAAATACTTGGGCTACATAGCATCAAAAGAGAGAGGAACAGCTCAATACTGCACACCTCAAGGAACAGAGATGATACACAGCTTCTCAATTTTCTAAAAGTTCTATAAGAGTAAAGCATACTTCAGTAAATTAGGCTTTTACTAGAACAGGCTTGATTTTTCATTTAGGAAGGGTAAGAGAAGATCCGATTCCAAATCTCTTCCCATTTCATCTGCCCTAATAGCTTTAAATGAAGAAAAGTAGTTTTTGATTATCACTTTCAGTAAGAGTAGCATCTTTTGTCTCTGACACACGGGCCATCCTCTGCCGTTGTCAATATGTCATAGCATGCTCCCTCCATGGTTAACTTGCTTTGTTCTAAACTAACTGTATCTAGGAGATATAATTGGTGATGTTACTTTCCTCATCCCATAGCCTTCCATTGGAGTGGAAATGCCTGACAAACAGAATCTGAGTTGTTCAAGTATTTGTTCTTAGACTGTACGGAAATGAGGGCTTCGCACTTTCTTCCTGTTTCCACTGAGTTCTGTGATCATTAGCTAAGTGAGCTGGGGACTGAGGTTTATCTAGACCACAGGAACATGGAGATTTATGAAAATTGATATAAGAGAAGCTATGGGCAAACATAAGCTTGGGAGTTTTGTCAGCAGCGATCTTTGGCTTTTGGAGTAGGCTAGCCTAGGGATTGCTTCTAGAAGCCAGCTGTAAAATGTGCACCTGCTTATTCTACACACCATTAGCTTTCCGACCTCCTCCAAGATACCAGGGCAGGGGAACCCAAAGATTTTTCTATCCACTGCAATTATACAGAAAATCAATATGAAACATACAAATCTGATCTCTACGCCTGGTGGAGGAATGTATGCAGTGTAGTCTACAGAGAACCTCACATTCTTTCAAAAATTTTAAAATTTATTTTTATGGAATTTTATTTATTATTTGACAATCTCATACATGTATACAGCGTGTCTTGTTCCTTTCCACATCCTGCCATCCCCTTATCTTACCCTTCCCAGATAGTTCCCAATATGTCCTTCTATCAACTTCATGCCCCCGGCCTCTGTTTTTTTTTTTTCTAGACAGGGTTTCTCTGTATAGTCCTGGCTATCCTAGATTTTATTTTATGTGATCCACTGAGTCCAGTTAGTGTTATGTACTTATTATGTATTTATTTATTTTCAAATATTTTTGTTCACTGTATAAATTTCATATCTGTGTATGATGCATCTTATATTTTTGGTTGTGAGCCTAGCCTTTAACGGTTGAGTCATCTCTCCAGCCCAACAACGCATCTTGATCACATTCATCCTCCGCTGTTTTACCTCCAAATTCCCCTCACACATCTTCTTCTCAACTTCATGCCCTCATCTCTAATTTTATTTTAAACCCTCTGAGCTCTGCTCATCTGCTCGGGAGTATGGATGACCCACTGAAGCAAGGGCAGCCTACTAGTGGCCACCCCTTGTCAGACCTCCAACTGTCAACGTATCACTTATAAAGAGGGAACCTCTATGAAGAATTGTCCAGGTCAGATTGGCTGTGGCCATGCCTGTTAGGCATTTTCTTATATTTGATATAGGAGAGCTGAGCCTATTCGGAAGGTTTCAGACTTAGGTGGGCTTGAGCAGTAATAAGAGAGCTAACTGAGCAAGCCAGAAAGCAGTCCTTCTCCTTGGCCTCTGCTTCAAGGCCTTCACTTGAATTCCTGCCTTGGCTTTCCTCTACAATGGGCTATATCCTGTAAGATGAAATAAACCCCCTTTCCCCAAATTGCTTTTGCTTATGGTGTTTATCAGAGCAACAGAAACTAAGCAGAAGAAAATGGACTCTCTGTCCTCTGGCAGCTATCAACTGTCAAAACCCTGGAAAATATTTGCAATATTTTCCTCTTTGCAATAAGAAGCTTCTCTAAGATGGAGAGCAGCACTAACATATACATTAAAAAATATTCTAAACACAGTTGGACAACATGACCCTTTAGCTAAGTAAGTAAGTAAATAAATAAATAAATAAATAATTGAGTGATTCTTTCTGAGGGCTTATGACCTCCATAACTATGAATTTTGAGCATGTTCACAGTATCAGACATGAATTGTTTCTTCTAGAGCAAATCTCAAAGTCAATCAAAAAACTGGTTTGTTATCTGCATAAGTAGTCACATTGTTATTGTACCAGGAGGCACAGCTTTCCTGTCTAGTTGATATTATAGCATGCAGGCCCCAGTGCTGGGCAAGACCTTTAATGTCTTTTATTATTCCCCTAGAAGCCTCAATAGTACCTTCTAGTACTATGAAAGCTGACCAGCAGAGGGAAAGTCTTTCCTGGTCAGTTCAAACTTGATTTCTTCATGTTCTGCAAACAAAGTGTGCCGTATCTTTAGCAATAGGATCTTAGCAATAGGCACGTTGCGCCTCCTGGTATAATAGTGATGAGACTACTTATCGAGATAACAAACCAGTTTCTTGCTCCTATAATCATCTAGCTATACTGTATAACCAAAGGCAATGGAAATAGCTTATGTAATTTTCGGTGCCTCTTGGACCTTCATGAACAATAACTCATAGGGAGATAACCTGGGTTCATCATATTCTTGTTTAATAGCCAATGTTTTTAGGGAGTAGCACCTATACATGGTATGTGTGTTCAATCTCTCTCTCTCTCTCTCTCTCTCTCTCTCTCTCTCTCTCTCTCTCTCTCTCTCACACACACACACACACACACACACACACACACACACACGTATATATAATTAACTTACATATGATTGGCTTTTCCTAAGGCTTCTTTATACAGTCTTGGTTTTGGCTAATCTAGCCCCCATGCTCTCCATCCCCCCATCTACTTGCTTCTATCTGCAGTTAACTATTTAGCCCACTGCATTCCCTCATCACCATCAACTTTCATGCACAATGTGTTCTACTATTCCATCTTACTATATTCTTTTTACATGAGTTGCAAAACTATAGGTTTAAGTGCCTTGCCAAATGTACTTTATTTTGAAAAATTTCTGGACTTTTAGTGTATAAGTGTGTATTTGTATGTATGCACATATGTGTTTGTGCTTGTGTGTGAGTGTGCATGTATAAAAATGCACAGTGGGGGTCAGAAGGCAGTAAGATGTTACTTCTCAGAAAAATGATCTGCCTCCTTTAAGATGTGGTTTCTCATTGGTCTGGAGCTCACCCATTTAGGCTATATTGGAGAGCTAGTAAGTCCCAGGGATTCTTCTGCCTCAGCCTCCCCTGTTCTAGGATTACAGGAGAATGCACTACTGTGGGAATCCTGTGACACACACTAGGAAAGTGAGGTTCCCAGGCCTCAGCATAGCCTCTCTGAAGACTTGCTGGATTTCGCAAGAGCACAGGGAACACCTGCTTCAGATTAATGGGCAATCAGCCAGAACAGAGAAGATGAATAAGAGGGAAAGTCTGGGAGCAGAGTATACAATAAATAAAGAGCATCCAGTGGGCTGGGACGGTTCAGTTCAGTTTAGAGGCACTACATCTGCAAGACGGAAAAATTGAAATATTTATGCAATAAGTATAAGACAAAATAACGAAAATGAATGTCAAAATGAGAGGACACAGCAGAGAAAGCTGAGAACTGCTCTAGTGATTTATTTTTCTTAAGGATAGAAATTAATGTTTTGCAGTTTCAGATTGGCTTGCAGTTATTTAAAGAACGCATAAACAGGAAATCTGTGTTTGCTGCTTTTTAGCACTTACTAGCAGTGGGATTTTCTCCTACAAATATGCTAAACACGTAAATACTGTCATAATAATTTATGAATGGGGATTGACTTTTCTGCAGTCACTCTCTGTATCTGGGGGTCCTGAATTTAAAAGAGACAGAGTAGCTCCTTTGAGTGCTGGCTGTGAGACCACCTACTGTTTTCTTTGTGGTCTCTGCAGAGAACAGTAGAAACCTGGAGGGACAATAGCTGACATATAGTTCAAAGGACCAGGAGCTCCAGTCTGGAGTGCAGACTCTTCCATTTATGGCTAGCAGGTGCCTGTGGGTTGCATGTAGTGAGAAGACTCAGAAGCTGGGAACATTAACTCATGCCCACCGTTGGTCATAAGATTTTATTAAAGGGCGTCCGAGAGATGGCTCAATGGTTCAGAGCACTAGCTACTTTTCCAGGGGACCTGGCTTTAATTCATAGCTGTACCTCACAACAGTCTGTAGCTCCAGCCCTAGGGGATCTGATGTCCTCTCCTGGGTTCCAAAGATACTAGGCATGTGGTGCCTAAACCTACATGCAGAGAGAACACTCATATACATATGATATATATATATGTGTGTGTGTGTGTGTGTGTGTGTGTGTGTATTTGTATATATATATATATTTATGTATATATGTATATGCACATACATACATACAAGGTACTAGAAAGAAATAAGATGATTTGTGGGATGATTTTTTAAAATTCTAGAGTCTTATTAAAAACCAAGGTTTTTTTTTTTTTTTTTTTTTTTTTGGCTGTGTGTTGGTGGCACACATCTTTAATCTCAGCACTCATGAGGCAGAGGCAAGAGGATCTCAGTGAGTTCGAAGCCAGCCTGTACTATAGAGTGAGTTCCAGGACAGCCAGAGGGTACACAGAGAACTTTGTCTTGAAAAACCAAAACCATTAAAAGAAAAAAAAAATCAAACCACAGGAAAAAAAAACAAAACAAAAAAACCCAAAACCAACCCCAGAATTGTTCTCACATTTGCTCCTTCAGTGTTTTCGTTCGCTGTTTTCTCAGGCAGTCTCCTCACTGAAAGACTGAGCTGATGAAAGTCGCTCACAGACTTACCAGCTAGAGGGCTAAGTGAGTCACAGCTCCCATGGCTAAGCCTGGTGGCCTGAGACAGATGGATCCTACATGACTCAGGGAGAGAAGGGACTTTGAACTTTTGACCTTTACAGAAGGCATGATGGTTCGTGCAAACACATACGAAATAAATAAACATTCATTTTCAAATGTTGGTCATTTGTAGCTAGCTGATCCCTTCCTTTTGAAAAGGCGAAAAGACTTCCTTTTTCTTTTTCTCTATTTTCTTTCTAAGTGTCCAATGGCCATCAGACAGTAACACCTTTTTATTCATGAGTGGCTGCTTAGATCAGTGAAGATCTGGGCCTCTCCTAATTTTGCTTTTCTTGAGTTTTACCTTTAGGTCTGGACTTGACACTGGAGAGGCCAATGTTAGCTGGTGGTCAGAATTTCAATGAGCCAGGTCCGATCTGTTTCTGAGAAGCCACCTGTTCCTACAGAATCAGAATTGTCTGTTGGGCCCATCCCTCACCTCTGTGCAGTTTTGGAATGACCCAAAGGCAGCATGCATTTTTATTATGCTTGTTCAGTGGAGCTTAGTGGCATGTCATTTCCTACTTCCTCCCTCGTGCTGTTGATTCCACAGTGCGACATTTGTTTTGCTGATGACACCGATGCTGGCTGTCATAATGTCATCTGATAAAACATGATCTGGTTTGTGACTAGAGCAGCAGATGCTGCTATTATCTGATTACTTCAAATGTCTTTTCAAAGATACATTTGCTCTTGGTCTAATTCTCTCTGCTTTGCTTTCCCCAGCATTCTGAGGTCAGCCTGCAGCTCAGGGCCAAGGTCTCCTGTCAGTGTGTGGATGCTCCTTAGGGTCACGCAAAGAAACAGCAAAGCATACACTTCTGGAGTTTAAAGCCTGCCCCCCCTTCCCCCCCCCCCCCCCGCAGCTTCTCTGTTACAATCACAGCTCTATTTCCATAGGCGGAAAACTGCATGAGGTTGAGAGTTTACCTGAATTTTTCTTTCTAAGAAAACTCAGCCACACCTAAATTTTTTGGCTTGTATTGCAAATGAGCTGACTCCAAGGCTCAAGTGCTCAGTTGGGTTCTGTCTGGCTTTGATGTTTTAGCCTTCTCCCCCAGGTCTCAATATGGGGAAGTCTCCCCCCAGATAGGTGACAGATGGCATTTTTTTGACCAATATGAAATTGTTGCCATAGCTGAAAGAGAAGGTAAGATGCAATGATTATTATTTTTACACCAAATAGCACAACACAGCTTTTAGCAAGTAGATAGGCCATTCTTGAGACTGCTGTCTTGCATCAGACCTTACCAAGTGTTCAGAACTAATCTTTATGAAGTACCTGTATTTTTGCTCCCCCTACTTTACAGCATTCCACTCCATAACTTAATAATTACATGCTTTGCCATTGATATTATGGAGCGATTGTCCATTAAGTCTGTAGCTGGGTTCTATACTGGACATGCTAACAGTATATGAAATTGGTTAATTCCCCAGGTTTATAGAGCGATGGAGTAGATAGGACTTTCAGAAGGTATGGAAATTGGATGGGGTCACAAATATGAAATAAAAGAATCAGGGCTTTGTAGAGAAGAGGCAGAAAACTGTAAATGAGCAAGTCTAACAACACATTTTCAGAAATATACAATTAGAATTTAACTCCCTTGCAGTTAAACTTCAGCAGTACAAGGGATGTCTTTTCCCTCCCAAATACAAGGCCAGAAACTGCTAAAAAAATTATTGTTGTAGAACATGTTTGTGACCTAAACTTGTGTTATTACAGATGTCTGAACAATAAAAGATGATGAACTCCATAGACACAGTCATGTTTTGTGGAGGAAGGCAGGATTTAACAGATTAGCTGGCAGTGTGCCTGATTTGTATATAAAATCAGGTAAACTTGTCTATTAGACACGTTTCCTCTATGATTTCTTTTGCAGCATGCCTCAAGTTGCAACCTACATGATTTATTAGAATTTTATTTTAAAATAATTTCAGATTCATAGAAAAGACTTTTAGAATGGAGTTTCATGCATGTATCCTTCATTTAGATTTCAGAAAGGTTACTGTTTCACTGCATTTACTTGCTAGCCTCTCTGCACACTCCATGTTACTCCTTTAACTCTTCACATCTCACTGTATGTTTTAATAATCACCCATTATTTTATAAATGATACTATAAAGATCAGAAAACTCCAAATGATGACTCTGATTATATAAGCTCAGACCTTGATACACTTTTCTCACTACTACCACCAGAAATGCAATAATTTTTCTCCAGTTCAGAATTCAACACTTGATCACAAATTATACTTCAGAAGTCATCAATCTTTAAACTTGGGGCTGTTAGCCTTCTAAGCATCTTATATATATAAAAAAAATATAATATAAAAAAAAAATCCAAGGCTAAGTTTTACATCAATGGCAGGGAGCTCTGGAAGCATGCTCATTTGTTAATGGCTCTTCCTGTTTTCTTGAGTTCAGGTAAGCATGCCTGCTAGTGCCACAGTAAGTGTTTATAGTGCTATACATAACATAATGCTTCCTGTTTTTCTTTGCAGATTTTAGTTTTTTATTGAGACAAAGTCTCATGTATCTTATGCTTGCCTCATGTTGGTGAGGCTTGTAGGTGAGGGTGTCCTTGAACTGTTGATCCTCTTGCTTCTAGCTTTCAAGAGCTGTGATCGGAGGGATACAGCACTGTATCTGGTTTTATGTATGCCAGGCAAGCACTCTACCAACTGATTTATCTCCTCAGATCCCTGGATTCATAATTTGAAATTATTGGGCCTTTGAGATGACTCAGTGGGTAAAAACACTTCTGTGCAAATGTGAGATCCTGAGTTTGATTTCTGAAATCCATGGTGGAAGGAGAGAATCGACTCCAGAAGATGGTCTTTAGTTCTCTATACACATCGTAATATAGTCCATTTGTATTCACACAAATATTATGCACACACACACACACACACATACATGCATGCACGCACGTGCGCACACACACACACACACACACACACACACATACACCCATGCAGATACACACATGCATGCACTAAATTAAGGAAATGATTTTCTCTCAGGTGTCTTCATTTTGTCTACTCCCTTTTTGTCTGTAAATTGCAGTCAAGCTGTTAGGTTATGCACTAGAAGCTGGCAGTATTGATGCTTCTGTTTAATAGATGATGGCAAAAAAACTGTTACTCTTAGAGACAAAGGCCATTACAATGCACAGTGTGACAGGCCAGCTTCTGATCATGTTGGTGTTCTTGGCTCCCAAGCCCCTTGAGAGTGCCATGGAGGTAGGAACAGGTGGATGTGTACTCAAAATGGATCTATTACAGCTCATTCATAGGCTGATAATAAATGTATCAACAGTGTCCTAGAGGAGACTGTTGTCTTTATTATCTTTGTCAGAGAATAAAACAGAACAAGAAAAAGAAAAAGAAATTCTTTTTTTTTTCCTCCATAGGAAGACATGATAGTTTCCAGAACTATTCCTCTACAAATATCCTGGGGGAAGAAAGCCCAGCCAAAGTGCTGATACAAGGTTATTATGAGAGCTTATGGACTAACCCTCAACAGCTGGCCACTCTGCCATTTTTCTGAGAATGGGCTATGCTCATGCTCAGTGCTATTGTTATGTCAACTTTTGCTGTCCTATGCAGATCTTGTTGGTTGAACCTGGGACCTGAGTACCTGAAAGAATGGGGCAGACTAAAATTTAATGATAATTTTAATAGATAACCTTATACTTCTGTTTTAGTGTTCTTTTATACATGAATGAAACAAGGAAAGTAGTGATCCAAGGAAGGCTGTTTGAGTTCAGAAAAATATAATTAGAAAAATGAGTAAATGAACAGCAATAAGCATATACTAAATATTGATAGAGAAGCCCTTTCCCAGAGCTTTCTTGTAGAATTTAAACACAATTGCCTGGCATATACTATAGATTATCCCTAGGAGAGCATCAAAGCAAGGCAGAAGGTCATATTCAGATTCAGGGCACACTGAGGACAGCACTCAACATATTCTTTCATCAGATTGGGTTCTATAACTATGTCCTGACATCCAACAAGAATAAACATATCTTATAAATTGAATGCAAATATTTGCCACAGGAGGCACAAAATTATGTCCAAGAACAATCCTAGGGAACACAATCTTCATTAAGGTTAGTGGTACCTCATAGTTGTTGAAGACATTTCAGCAACATGATTTATGCCTTAAATTTTTTATTTCGTATCTGAGTGTTCATGGTGTATGTACATACTAAGACACTCCTGTAGAGTTCAGAGGGCATTTTGTGGAGTATTCTCTCCACTTTTAAATGGTCTAGGGGGGCAAACCTAGATTACCAGGCTTGGTAGTAAGTGCCATTACTTGTCAAGCTGTCTTCTTAGTTCTAATTTAATTTAATTTAATTCCCCAACTCCTGAGACAGGGTTTCTGTTTAGCTGTGGCTGTCCTGGAACTAACTCTGTAGTCCAGGCTGGCCTCAAATTCGGAGATCTGTCTGCTTTTGCCTCTCATGTTCTGTGATTAAAAGTGTGTACCACCACCACCAGCCTAATTTTTAAATTAGCTTTCAAAGTAGCCCATTTCTTTATAAGATTTGTATATATACTTATTTTTGTTTAACCCTATCCCCACCACTTCTTAGCCCCCAGATCTCCACTTCTCATCCTGATTACATTCTCCTACCTCCAGTATTTCCCTTCCATTATCATAGCACCTGTGCTTTAGTGCTATTTCACCCTTCTCCCTTAAGGCACTTAAGGCTCAACTGAAAGCTTCTCTAATCTCACTTCCAACATACCGTATTAGCACATATTTCTAATAATCCTGTGAGGATGGCTAACACAAGATGAGGGAGTCTTGTGGTGGTTTGAATGAGAAATTCCCATCATAGATTCAGGAATGTGAAAGTGCAGAATCCTGCATGGCTGTAGAAGGGACAGTGTGACACAGTTCCTACACCTGGAGCATAGCCAACAGAGCATGAGCCTCCACTACTGCTCATGGTTGCTAGGCATAAGGCTTTTTTTTTGTTTGTTTACTTTTAAAGGCTTGTTTGTATAATAATTTATATATTTTACTTTATATTCCTACTTCCAGGGAATGTCTCCCTGCGAAGGTTAATGACACCATAATAATTAGAAACAACATGATCCAGGGAATTGTGAATGTGTTTCTGTGATGCTGAGACCTTCAGGCTGTGGGAAAGAACTCTGAAAGCATGAGTTCAATAATACATAAATCAGTATAAGAGCTGTTTTTTTTTTTTTTTTTTTTTTTTTTTTTTTTTTTACAGGATTCTTAACTGTGCAAAATACAAGGATGCAATATGATTATATGAGGGTCTCCACAGACCTAAAAGAACAGAGACAGTTGCACTAATAATATCAGCCTCAGAAAGATATTAAGGAAGGAGATAAAGAGATTTAGGGAGTAGTGATCTTAGACTGCATACAACTAAGCTTATTGTTTGTGGTTACAAAGGCAGGCAGATTTCTGAGTTCAAGGTCAGCCTGGGACAGAGTGAGTTCATGTCCAGTTGTGGTGGGAATGGTGATCTCAGGATGTGATCCCACCCAGCTGGCTTATTGTTTGTGCTTACAAAGGCAGGCAGATCTTTGAATTCAATTGCTATATTAAAAAAATGTACTTGCTGTCTTTTTATAAGAATCAAGAGGCTAAAGTTACTGAAAGCTGATTCACGGGATAATCAAAAGGGAACCCGGTAAATGATTGAATTGATAAGTAAATAAAAGACTGGGTTTTGGTCTGTTAAGAGATGAGCTGTCTGGAGAGCTACTGCAGTTGTTTTTTGGAATTTGTCTAGCAGGTTTTCTGACTTTGGTCACAAACACAAGAATTTTTTCTAGTAGGTTTCCTGACTTTGGTTGGAAAACATGAGAGCTATGCCAAGCAGAGAGCTGTCTAGAGCAGAGAGCTGTTCAAGTAGACTACAGAGCTGTCAGCATGCACCCAATCATTGACTTCGAGTCATTTCTTCCATCACTCTTAGACACCCTTTCTTCAGGAACCCCTCTCTAAGATGAAGCTGGACCTTGACCTCAGTTAGTGGAATATTATGAGACCTGTAGGAGGTAGAGCCTAGCTGGAGGAAGTCCATCAACTGTGCATGGCTTTGAGAGTTTTATGGCTTCATCCCACTTCCAGTTTGCTCTGCCTGCTTCATCTTTGGGATTGAAAATTAATCTCTTAGGTTCCTGCTTTGGCCACCTGCTGCCATGCTTCCCTTCTTATTATGGACTCTCCCTCTGAGATGAAAACCAAAATAAACTCCATCTATGGGTGACCTTTAGTTATGTTATATTACAACAACAACAAAAAACAAGCAAGCAAGCAAGCAAGCAACCAACCAACCAACCAAAACCTTAAAGATCTACTTGAATGTCAGATAGCTTCTCTTTCTCTGAAAACTCAAGGAAACACTTACAGGGCTTTTAAAAGAAGTGCCTGTAAAAGAAGACTCTGGTCTTGATATGTTAACTAACCAAAGTAAATGTGTGTGTGTGTTCATATGTGCCAGGGTGGAATATGGAATGTGAAGATCAAGGCCATTAGTAGAAGTCAGTTCTCTCCTTACTTGTATCCTGGGGATCAAATTCAACTCCTTAGGTTTGGTGGCAAGCATCTTTACCTGCTGAACTATGATGTACCTTTAAACTCATTAAAATAATAAGTTTATATTCATAGAATTCATTAAAAATCTGTGGTACTGTTAGCAATCACTATTTTTGACTTTATTTGATGTTTGACTTAATAATTAGTCATTATAAAAATAATGAATTAATAAGCTGGTGACATATATGGCTCTTTGGGTTAAAGGCATCTGCTGCTGGGACTGATGACCAGAATTTGCTCCCCAAGACTCACATAACAGGAGAGAACCAACTTCCATAATTTGTCTTTTAACCTACATATACATGCCATAACATGTGTACAATATACCCCTCCAATAATGTATTTGGAAAAGTATACAAAAGTTTTATATATAATATATAATGTATAATGTATAATGTATAATGTATAACATATAACGTATAACATAGAATATAGAATATAGAATTAATATATAATATAATAATATAATATATAATATATGTATATGATTTCTCTGTGTAGCCCTGGCTATCCTAGAACTCACTTTGTAGACCAGGTTGGTCTTGAACTCAGAGATCCTTCTACCTCTGCCTCCCAAGTGCTGGGACTAAATGCATGTGCCACTATGTCTGGTGCATATATATATATATATATATATATATATATATATCTCCACATATATGTATATATATACATGTATATATACATATATATATGGTTTATTTATTTTATGTATATGAGTACATTGTCACTGTCTTCAGATACACCAGAAGAGGGCATTGAATCTCATTACAAATGGTTGTGAGCCATCATATGGTTGCTGGGAATTGAACACAATACCTCTGAAAGAGCAGTCAGTGTTCTTAACCTCTGTGCCATCTCTGTAGCCCATATTAAGCATATTTGAATGTGTTTCTTTGCTCAGCTTCTGGGTGGAAAACAGAAGGCTTGTGTAAGACAAACACTCAAAAATTGAATTGCTGAGTTATAGGGTTTGACTGTTTCAGATTTTAGAGATGCTGCACAACTGCTGACCTAAAGTGTTCCCCTCCTCACCCCTCTTGAAAAAACTTGGTATTGTCTAGCCTTGGAGAGAGAGAGAGAGAGAGAGAGAGAGAGAGAGAGAGAGAGAGAGAGAGATTGCTGTCTGTTCTGCTCCACTGATGTATTCGTCTACTTCTACAGAAATAACACACTTCAGTAATTACTGTGGCTTTGTTATAAATTGTTTCATTATTGGGAATTAAATGCAAGATCTTGTGCATGCTGGGTAAGCACATTATTGCTGAGTTAGAGCCTTGGCTTTTAAGGAATGTTGCTGTTGGTTGGATCCCATGCTTTCTGTCACACAGCATTGTAGAATGAATGCCACCGCTTTAACAATACAGCTTTTTAAGTTGTATTCACTTTTTTCTGGTATCAGGCCTTTGCAAATTCTTACAAGCTTTTGCAAGTGAGAGAATGTTTATTAGATACTTGTATATGCATATTTTAATTTACAAGTATAAATATATCTGTACTTTGCTGTATTCTTTATGAAGGTTGATTTCTGTAACATCCTCCTTAATATTAATATAGTATAACATGTATAGCAGGTACATTAATGTATGAATTCAGTAGTAGTAGTAGTGGTGGTGGTAGTAGTGGTGGTGGTGGTAGTAGCAGCAGTACTCCAGTCTGTCAGGAAAGGTGGACAGAGGTCTCATTAACTCAAAACAATCTTTTGGTTTTATCAGACTTCCATGAAGGCACTGCTAGCTAAGCAGAATCTTGAGTTTGTTTTGTTGTTGTTTTCTTGTTTGTTTGTTTTTTTTCTGGAACATAATTCCAATGATTATTCTCTGCCACAGAGCTAAGGCCGAGTAGATCAGAGCAGCAATGAACAATGTTTGAGTATTGTGGAGCATTGAGTATGTTCTTATGCTGGTTGGTTTTTATTGTCAACTATAAACACAACCTAGAGTGACTTGGGAAGAGGGACTCTTGAGTAATTGACCAAATCAGAACAGCCTGTGTCTATTTTGTTATGGATTGTTTTCATTGATGATTAATTTGGAAGGACCAGTTTACTGTACATGGTTTTATCTATCTCTAGGCTGGTAGGCTTGTGCTATATAAAAATGTTAGTTAAAAATATTCCAGTGTGTGAGCTAATTAAGTGGCATTAGTGACCTCTATGCTAAGGCCTAGGTAACTATTACTTGGCTAGCTTGCCATTTTGTTATGTTACTAACATTATAAAGAAACTTTTTCATATGCTATTTCTGCTATTACTAGGAAACTTTCTCATGCCCAAGTTGATTGCATATTCTGTTATGTTCTGTGCCCATGGAAACCAATCATGATAGAAGTCAGAATTGCTTTGTACAGTTACCCACAATAATCTTGGACCCAAACCAACTACCACCCGTGTATGAGCTTTATATGGTGTTTGTTTTTATAAGCTGCCCCTGGGATGGACCCCAACATAAGAGAGACACCTGCACCAATATAAGAAACTATTTGGAAGTAGACTTCCATTTTGAGTAGGGGGTAAAGCAAAGTTTAAATTCCCAAGACTTTCCTGGAACTTCATCCTACTGGGAAGAAAGAGACATTTTCACGGGTAACTGACATACTGGTTGGGAAGTTAAGACATGAATGTTAGACAAGACAAATTCCCTGCCACAGTTAAATACCCTAACCAATGGGAACAGGATAAGTGTACAACAAAGACATGTTCCGAAGGAAGTCTCCCATCCCTAAATCCTGATCGATGGAATATCATGACACAGATGTTTGTAGATCTCAGGCATTAAAAGCCCCTTATAGGACCTTGATTCAACATCACAGTCAGCTCCCAAGTCTGGCTGATCTGTGGCCCTGATCTGTCAGTTTTGGGGTGTGGCATTCAATAAACCATCCCTTTCTGACTGAGTGGTTTGTGTGTTGATTCTAAGACCCCAACATTCTCTGGTTTCTGCTTCAGTTCCAGCTTCATCTCCTGCCTTAACCTCAATGATAGCCTGTCACTTTTTAATATTATGGAAGCATAATATTAAAAAAAATCATTTTGATCCCTCTCTGCTTTTGATTTTGGTATTTATCATGGTAAAATAAAGGAAAATAAAAATAACAATACCACTTGCATATTGCCTAAAGTACAAATAAAAAATAACACACTAATAACAGAATCCTATGGATGAGGATATAGGATTCTGTATAATTGCTGTATAATTGTGCTTGCTGTATAATTGTGGAGACCTGGGTTTGTATCCTCAGCACCTATGTAAAAGCTGGGCAAAGTGGCCTATGCCTATAATTCTACTGCAAGGAATGTAGAAACAGGCAAATCCCCAGAGCTCTCTAGTCATGCAGTCTAGACAATTGATCTTAGCACCAGAGTAATTGAGAGACTTCATCTAACAAACTTGGTGAAAAATGGTTTAGGATACACATGACATGTTTTTATAAAAGGTGAATATTCAGTCTCTTTGGAGAACAAGAAGCTCCAAACACACTGATCACATTGTTTTAGTTTCAAGAATTATTTTTAATGCTGTAAGGACCTTTAATTAAAATAGAATAAGGCAAGTATCACAATAAAATATTTTTAACACTTTGTCTTTTGGAAATTAAAATTTTGTCTCACTGAGCAAAAATATGGAAGAAGGGCTTTCAGAGAATGAGGAGGGATGCTGGTGGAGGAAGAGTAGCTTTCACCTAGAATAACAGGGGTAGATTAAGATCTCATGAGGGGTTAGGGATAATGCCATTATGGACTTCTGAACTGCTGCCTGAGGAGGTCAATCAGCAGCCAGAGCTATTTCTGAAGGTCTTATCTCACAGGGGCTTATCAAGAAAGCCCTCTTTGCTCTAGGTAACAACAGTGTGTGTGTGTGTGTGTGTGTGTGTGTGTGTGTGTGTGTGTGTGCCACTTAAAGTCCTGTGCCACTGCTTGGTCTACAGAGTGAGTTCCAAGATACCCTTGATCACACAGAGAAACCATGTCTTAAATAACAAAACAAGTAAAATAATAAAATAAAATAAAATAAAATAAAGGGTGCTACAAATACTTTCTTGAAGAACACAATGCCATAGCAGCAAATTTTTTCATAAATACAGAGCAATGCAGAAAGGTAGATAGTTTTCTCTAACAATTTTTATGGCCTTGAGAATGCCAAGACACTTGGTCTAAAACCGTTTTATATTAACCAGCTCTATGTTTATTGTGACAGAAGACATTTTGGGTTTCTATTGAGTTTTGGCCAAAGTAAACTGAAAAGGAAGAGGAATACAATGAAAAGACATCTCCTGTACCAAGATTCATTCTTATACATGTAATCTTAATTATGTTAATAACTCCGTCTTCTTAGGCCAATAACAGTTAACTTAATAATTGCTTTATTTTAGTAAGCAATTTAACTGTGCCTTATTTATAAATTTAACAAAATACATAGACACTATTATTTATGTTGTTGAGTTTTGTTTAAGTGTCTGATTAGGCTAATTTGTTTTCTAGTAAAAACATTTAAATAGAACACATTTTACAATGAAAGCCAAGGGCCATTTACAACCAATGCTTTAGTCCTTTAAAACATTTCTTTCTAAGTTCGTTGATATGTAGAATATACGATTTTGGGGATAAAATAAAAATTTCTTAGCAGCAATGCTAGCTCTTGTTTTAATTTTAGTTAGCACTTCAGAATTTATAAAGACTTTCAATACAACATGATTTTTATGGAATCATTTAGCCAATTATGTTTATTAGAACAAATCCAGTCTTTATATAGACGATTGGAGTCTCCTCACCATTTTTTTTTTTTTGGTTAGGTTTATTCAATCTTTATGCAGAAGATCTCTACCATATGACTGTCTCAGAGTCACATGACTAGATGTGAAGGGTTTAGGGACAAAGCTAAGCACCCTTTCTGACTCTTGGCATTGTCATATAATACTATTTTTGGTAAAGATTCTAGAATTTCTGCACACCTTTTCAGTGGAAAAGGTCATCTTTTTGAGATATTTCTGACAAGTCCTTCACTTCTTTTGGGTTGTAAAGGTTCAAGAGACATCTACTGACACAGGACTAAAAAGGAAAATATCAGTTTAAGAATTAAACAGATTTTTAAACAATGCAAATTGCTGTGTGAAGGAGAAAACTGCTGTGTAACATAAATGACAAACATGTCATTTTACTTAAGTAAGTGAAAAAAAAGAGATTATTTTGGTGAAAAATATGCCCTAGAACTTAGTCCATGAGACATATAGCAAGCAATTAAGGAGGAAGACATTTCAGATCTGAAAATTACATATCATACTTAGCACCATATGAAACTAAAAACAAAGACAGCACATTGTTTCTAACTCTGACAGTGGTATCAATATACATCATGAGTGTCTTTGTACATTGAGACTCTTTTCATGAAAGTCATAACTCAAAGGAATTGATGAAGTAATTTTGTTTTTCTTTTTTGCTGCTGCCCAACAATCCACGACACTTAAGATACCACCAGTCATAATACATTCTGTGGAACAGAAATCTCAGCAGGCCACAAACTGGTTCTCCGATAAAGTTTCACAAGGATGACAGAAATGTGCTGGCAGGGGCTATGAGCTCTCTTGTGCTTTGGGATTCTCATTCTAGTTCATTTGGATCAGTAAGAGATTGTGGTTCCTTGTGCTTATAGCAGGACCGAGATACCAATAATTTTGCTTGCTCTGTGTGGCGCTGTGACCTCATCCACACAAAACTACCTCATGGCATGGCTCTTTCCTGTTGTCTGTGCTGGTGGAGGGGCGTGGTGACGTTTCTGACCATCTTGAAAGGCTCATTTGATAAAATCAGTCCTTCTCAGAATAATTTCCCATTTGTTTAACTTAATATAGACTCACTAGGAGCTTTAATTATACCTGTAAAATCACCTTTGTCATATGGGACAGCTTAACCATAACATCCCATCATATTCACAAGCTCTGGGAACATTTCAAGAGGAAGGGATGACACAAAACAGCTACTCCATGATGCTTAAATACAGTAGGAGATTTAGAAACTTGCCTTCCATAAGCCTCTGGCTTATCTGTGCCCATAGAAAAGGTTCATCCTCTATTGTATTCCTGTAAGCACAATATGATTTTCCTTTGGGAGCCTTTCTTCTGTCTCCCACCCCATGTTGATCCTGAGGTCTAATCCCATTCCTCTCCTGATTCCAAGGACAGGAATTGACTTAGTCCTGTCTGTCACTGTGCTTTCTCTTCTTTCTAGTGATTTATTTAGAGACAGGTGCCTGGAAGGAAGTAGACAAATTAGAGTGGATTCTGAAAGTTTAGTTGCATCTGTTAGGAATTAGCAGCTATAAATTTCTTCTAGGAATGTTAGACACAGCATGAGAAAAATCCTGGGGGCTGCCATATTGGAACTGTCTGAAAAGAAACTCTAAACTGAAAAAAAAATTAGTGACCCTTGGAGTCTCACCAACATGAATGCCCAAATGTGAGCTGAACCAGAATAGCACCAATACAGGTGCAGGAGTGGATGCAGAGGGAATCATAAGGCCTTACCCCTACACAGAACTGTGGACTACTGAGAGCACGAGAGATGGTCTTCTCCAGGGAAAAGCACACCAACCAGCTATCCATCAATTGGGTATCCAGTGCCAAATGGTCAGCCCTGAATGCATACTGTCTTAGTTAGGGTTATACTGCTGTGAACAGACACCATGACCAAGACAAGTCTTATAAAGGAAAACATTTAATTGGGCTGGTTTACAGGTTCAGAGGTTCAGTCAATCATCATCAAAGTGGCAGCATGGCAGCATCCAGGCATGCATGGTACGGATGAGCTGAGAGTTCTTTATCTGAAGGCTGGTAGCATAATACTGGCTCCCAGGCAGCAAGGAAAAGTGTATTAAAGCCCACACCCACAAGTCCACACCTACTCCAACAAGACCACACCTCCAAATAGTGCCACTCCCTGGGCCAAGCATATTCAAGCCATGACACATACATATGGCAACACTATACAGATTGAGCAGGTTATGTTTAGGAATATCTATGTATATGCATGTAAATCTATGCATGTAGTAATGATTAATGAAAGTGAATGCCGTGGGTTTGGGGAAGACCAAGGAGGAATGAATGGCAGTGTTTGGAGGAAGAAATGATGTAATTGTACTGTAATCCTCCCCCCCCCCCCCAAAAAAAATTTAGTCAAGGATCTTAGGTTTTAAACCTGGCACAAATGGCTAACTGACGTGCCTATTTATCATGTCAAAGTGGACCTGGCCTTTGGGTTCTTTTAATACCTTCAGTCTCTTTCTGTTACTGGCTATAACTGGTATACCCTGCTCCCTTATCCTAAATTTCTCCAACTTAGGGGCTTAACTGCCCTTCCCCCAGCTGCCTGTTCCCTATATATTCCAGCCATTTTGGTCCAGTGGTGCTCAACTTTCCTCATGCTTTGATACCTTAATACAGTTCCTCATGTTGCGGTGACCCCCAACCATAAAATTACTTTTGTTACAACCTCATAACTGTAAGTTTTAAAACTTAATGTAAAATGTAAAATTTCTTCTAGGAATCTTAGACATGGCATATTAATCGCAATGTAAAATCTGATATGCAGATGGTCTTAGGCAACCCCTATGAAAGGGTTGTTTGACTCCCACCTGTGTCATCAGGTTACTGTGCTGATGGAATAGTGCTGGGTAAGGGCAGAGATCTCTATCTTAGGCTTTCCACCAGCCCACTGAAGTCCTTGATGCTGCTCTCAAGGGCTAGTTCCTTAGAGGCCAACATCAGAAATTCCTTTCCTCTTCTTTCTGGGGAATTGTGTACCAACGAAGCACAAACGGTTAAGTATTTTGTATTAAAGCACGAAGGTACTCAGTGTTTGGATCGAGAGTTGAACTTGATACAGTCGAGCCAAACATTTGTGCTAAAATACCATGCTATATCATCTTTCACTGTTGTGAAATGCAAAGCTACTATAATCGAAGTTTGTAGATTTTGCAAGAAATATTTTTGGGCATATGTATGAAACATTTTACATATGCTTCAAAATTGAGAATTAAGACCAATTCTCAGATAAGCATGTCCAGCACACTTGGGAACATGTTCTTATTACATTTTCCTACCAAGAAATGTACTTTAGTTTTGTGTTTTAGTTTTCTACCGACATCTTTTATGTTTTTGTTTAGTTTTGGTTTGTTTTTTGTTGTTGTTGTTGTTGTTTTTTGTTTGTTTGTTTGTTTTTTGAGACAGGGTTTCTCTGTGTAGTCCTGGTTGTCCTGGAACTCACTCTGTAGACCAGGCTGGCCTCAAACTCAGAAATCCTCCTGCCTTTGCCTCTTATATGCTGGGATTAAAGGTGTGCACCACCACTGCCCGGCTACTGACATCTTTTAAAGTATACTATTTCATTAGTTTCTTGAGAGTTTCCCAACACATTCATACTCTTCCTAACTTTTTCCAGAACACTCTCAATTTTATGTCCTCTTTTGTCTTTCAATAATGTGCTGAATTCAATTTGTGCTGCCCATGTATACATGGGTATGGGGCAATGTTGCCATTGTCAACCTATCAAGAACCATATCCCTAAAGGAAACTGATTCTTCCCTAGTAGCTATCAATTGTGAACAGCACCTCAGCTAGGGGTGGGACTTGTATGCTCCTCCCCCAGCCATACTAGAATGCTAACTGGCTTGGCTTTGTGCAGATCTTATGCAGATGACCCCAGCTGATGACATCATCAGTACAGTGGCTCTGGCAAGTTCAGAAGACCCTGTTTCACCTTAGCACTCTCTGGTTCTGACTCTTAGAATCTTTCTGTCTCCCTGTCTGAGATGTTATTTGAGTCTTTGGGAGAGAAAGTATGAAACAGGTGTTCAATTTATGCTTGAGCACTCCCTGCTTGTCTAAACACAGGCACCTTTGAAACTGTAAACATTTACTTCGTGGTTTCAAAAGAAGTAGGAGGGATCATGCGAATTCCCGTCTGTTTCCTTGTTTATCCACACAGTGTCTATCTCATCATTGACATCTTGACAATCTAGTTCTTTATTATTAAAGTTTCCTTGAATAGTAAAGTTCTTGATAAGTATCACAGACCTTCATTTGCTGAGCTCCAGCCATCATATGGCTAAAGTCTTCATATTAAAAGGTGTGAGAGAGAGACAGAGACAGAGAGAGAGAGAGAGAGAGAGAGAGAGAGAGAGAGAGAGAGAGAGAGAGAGAGAGACCCTGATGGATTTGAATTTCTCTGTTATTCAGTTTACACTTCCACTGCTCTTTGGATTATTTCTGTTCTAAGGAGGATAGGATGGACTATGGGTTTTGTCACTACACAGAAATCTGTGTGCTTCCACCAAGTTCCACAGTGGAAAAATGGATGAAAGATAACAGCAAACTCTTACTGAACTAAGTTTTTCAGAGAGGCTTTTAAAATTTTTTTCCTTTTTAACACATTCTCCTGGATGTCTAAGTATTGAAAAAGACAACATATTTCTGGGATTTAGAGGGTTGAGGATATGACTTCTCTGTTGGCCTTGTTTTATATTTTCTTTGTAAATTTACTCTTTCTTTTATGCATAGGGGTGTTTTGTCTACAAGCACAAATGTGCAGCTCATGTGTGCTTAGAAGGAGTCAGCATGTGATGCTGGGATCCAAACCCAGGTCTGTAGCAAGTAGCAAGTGTTTTTCTGTTGTGGATTTATCTATGATGTTAATTGGCTTCCCCAACTTACATGGGAATTCACACGACTGCATGTAAGATGCTGAAGGTCCCTGCCCCCAGTTGGCTTTGACTGGTAAATAAAGTTGTCAGTGGCCAATGGCTGGTTAGGGAGACGGAGGCAGAACTTTTAGTATTCCCAGGCGGGAAACTCAAGGGGGGAAAAAGAAGGATTGCCATGCTGAAAGAGGAATAAGATCTGGGCTTGAGAGTTGTAGGAAGAGCGGCCTCAGTCTCCCTTCCCTTCCTTACTAATTATTTTAGTAAGAAATAATTCAGGAGTGTGGCGGTGGTGGCACACGCCTTTAATCCCAGCACTTGGGAGGCAGAGGCAGGTGGATTTCTGAGTTCAAGGCCAGCCTGGTCTACAGAGTGAGTTCCAGGACAGCCAGTTCTACACAGAGAAACCCTGTCTCGAAAAACAAAACAAAACAAAACAAAACAAAACAAAACAAAACAAAAAAAAAAAAAGAAGAAATAATTCAGGAGTATTAGAGGGGAGGTGTTAGCAGTGGGGAAGTTTGGGAGTGGCCCAGCCATTGAGCTGATTAAGGCATGTTATAGTATAAGGCTGGGCACTCACATATATAAAATAAATAAATAAATAAATAAATAAATAAATAAATAAAATATAAGGCCGTGTGCGTGTGTGTGTGTGTGTGTGTGTGTGTGTGTGTGTGTGTGTCTTCCATTTGAGAATCCATAGCACTGTGGCAGGTAGTGAGAAACTAGTGCTGCCTCCACCAGGTAAATTAGAACTAATTAATCAACCATAGCCACACTTTTCACTGCTGGGACATCTGTCCATCTCCACTGATTTTCTTTGATATTCTATTTCTTTAAACTAAAATGTGACTGTAACTTTGATGGAAGTTGCACAAGGGCAAGGTCATATTTATAAAGAAGTCTCTCCTGTCCACTGGGATGTTCTTTCCGAATGTCCTGCTTCCATAGGTGATTAAAGCCTGTGGCTATCCACAGTAATTCTCCAAGGTCACTCGGATGTCATTCACGCAGCCAGGGAAGTCTCTGCACACTTTGGCTGTCTACAGCACCGCATTGCTTAGAATGTCTCTTACTCTGTCCATTAGCATGAAGGTGTTCAGAGTTAATGATGAGTAAACAATATATATTTTATGTGTTTTACAGGTAATTGCTTTTCTTTTGAATGTGAGATGGAACAATTTGACTGTGCTCACAACTATTATCCGAACACATTTTAAAAATCGCTTTGGTCATTATTTAAGGCACTTGTAAAGTCACCCCCTAAGAGTCCTGCTAAAAGGCCTATGCATTAGGATGCAAGGCTATGATGCCAAGTGTACTCCTCTGGCCTGAACAAAACATAAATACCTGCCAAAGTGCAGTAGAAAGTTTGTCATAAGTGATGCTCACTCTGTTTCTATCAGTCTCAGGGAGGCTTACCCTCTAATTCGCTGGTCGGAACAAATCATAGACAGAAGGTACAGATAGTTCCTTGGGCATGGGAGGCTGCTTTTTTAACAAATCTCCCCACCCTCACTGACAAAGCCCCTCCCCACTTTTGGTAGGCTCCATGTGCATGAAAAAACTTTTGACTTTAAGTTTTTTCTGTGTCATTGTAGAGCTCAGTGAGGAACTCAGTACAGGCCCTTGGTTAAGAGAAAATGATGTTCATCCCATATACAGTCACAAACCCAGACACTATTGTAGATGCTAAGAAGTACATGCTGACAGGAGCATGATATAGCTGTCTCCTGAGAGGCTTTGCCAGAGTCTGACAAATACAGAGGGGATGCTCGCAGCCAACTATTGGATTGAGCATGGGGTCTCCAATTGGGTCCACAATGGAAGAGTTAGAGGAAGGGCTGAAGGAGCTGAAGGGGTTTGCAGCCCCATAGGAAGAACAATATCAACCAACCAGACACCAACCCTCCCCCCCACCCCCCAGAGCTTCCAGGGACTAAACCACCAACCAAGGAGTACACATGGAGGGACCCATGGCTCCAGCAGCAGATGTAGCAGAGGATGGCCTTGCTGGGCATCAATGGGAGGAGAGGCCCTTGGTCCTGTGAAGGCTTGATGCCCCAGTGTAGGTGAATTTGAGGACGAGGAGGCAGGAGTGGGTAGGTGGGTGGGTGGGGGAACACCCTCATGGAAGCAGGGGGGGGGGGACTGAATAGGGGCTTTGGAGGGGGGAAGCTAGAAACCGGGAAAGCGGATAACATTTGAAATGTAAATAAAGAAAACATACAGCTGGGCAGTGGTGGCACACTCCTTTAATCCCAGCACTTGGGAGGCAGAGGGAGGAGGATTTCTGAGTTTGAGGCCAGCCTGGTCTACAGAGTGACTTCCAGGACAGCCCAGCCAGGGCTACACAGAGAAACCCTATCTTGAAAAGCCAAAAAAGAATACCCCCCCGAAAGAGAGAGAGAGAGAGAGAGAGAGAGAGAGAGAGAGAGAGAGAGAGAGAGAATGATAACTTTTCAGAGAAGGCACTTTATTCTTCTGCCATCTTGGATGTTGCTAACTTCCCTTAAGTACTTTAAATTTCAACTCCCTAATTTATAGAATTCTTAATTCTGCCCACATCTCTCTCTCTTTCTCTCTCTCTCTCTCTCTCTCTCTCTCTCTCTCACACACACACACACACACACACACACACACACACACTCACTCACAAGCGTATATGTGTCTGTGTGTATGTAAATGAGAGCAAAGACAAGAGGGTGAAGTGGTTTAAACATGGGAGATTAGCAGAGAGATGCTCCAAAACAGAGATCCTGTCATCAGAGTTTCTAGTACCTCACATCTATAGCTGACTTCACTGACTTTGGAGAGAAGGTCTGTGATGTTGGACTGTCCAATGGGTGGGGTGGAGGCAGGGCATTCCTGGAGTCTTTGGTAGCACACAGTGAGACGGGTTGTTTCTTGACAAACCCCCCAAAACTGTATTGTGTTGATATAAGAACAAATTGCCATTCATTCTTTAGCAAGTCCTTCCTCCACTACTTAAGGCCACCCTCACTGCTGGCATAGATGATGACAAAGAAGACTTATTGGTATTCCTGGTTTTAGTTCCTCTTCTTCTTCCTCCTCCTCCTCCTTTTCCTCCTTCTTCAGTTATGAAGCCAAGGCAATCCTGCAAAATTTATGTCTGAATATTTATTTCATTGGACTGTTTCAAATCTTCCATTATCTTCTTGTTTTACTTAAAGAGTATGTTATCTCACCAAGCCCAGCTCACCTGCCCTGTCCTGTGCTGCCACAGAGTTTCAGAAGGTGTTGAATTCATGCTAAATGCCATGTGCCATAGGAAATTACTAGCTTGCAACCCTCTCCTTTTAATCTGAGGACATTATTTTCTTCTGTTTTTCTTTCATTTATTCTGTCTTAACTCCTTTGATCTTCACTCTGTTCCAACATGCCAACATGTCTTAGAGTGATTTTCCTAGCCTCCTTGCTAGTACTCATTCAGAAATACATATCCCTTGGTTGTTTGTTTTTCTATATCCTTTAAAAACTTTTAAATTGTATTTAGTGTGTGTATGTGTGTGTATGGTGTGCTGATAAAAAGAACATATTTTAGAAGTTGGTCTTCTCTTACCATGTAGATTTCTGGGGTTGAACTCAGCTCGCTTGTGGGCAGGCACATTGACTGGCTGAGGTATCTCCATACCCCATTATGGGATTTTTTAACTGAAACACATCATATCCGTGATTATTTCACTGACCTATTGATAAATGCAACCACTTTTGCTTCTGTGTTCTCTTGTTTATTTTTTCTGTATAGCACTTGATATCACAATCAATATGTTAGCTTGTTCTTTTCTTTATTCTTACCTCAGACCAACTGATCTATAGTCCCAAAAGAAGAGCTTTTATCCACTTGGTCAGTCATATTTTCCAATTCCCTCAGCTCTGAGCAGATAGGCGCTCAGTTCATATTTGTACTTTTGATTATATAATATAGCAATGTCACTTTACTCTCTGTGTAATTCTGTGGAGCTCAGATATGCTTTGAGGTAACTGGAAAAAATATTTGAACAATACCTTTCAATTCTGGCAGAGAAGGGGAATCTGTAACAAAATGTCCATTCATATAGCAAGAAATAGAATTTACAAGATAGAAGTTAACTTGAGTTTAAATTATATGTGTGTACAATAATAGGATTCTATCAGTCTGCCAAATATAAATGGTATTTGGAGTTTTTATGGACAATTACTATAGCTACCATCCACCGCAATATAAGGCTATCATGGCTACTTAGTCGAGTTCATTAAAACTACTCCAGTAAGGAAGTGAAAGTATTGCCCACTGAAATGCTTTCTGTGAGACCAGTTTTGTACCACTTAAAGAAATTGTACATGCATGCAATTTTAAAATGCATTAGCAAAGAAAAGAAGTTAAGAAAAAAGTTCAGGTTCAAGAACACATTGGGAAATTTAGCTTTTAACAAAGCTGTGGTTTTGCTTGGCCATAAAGTTCGGGATTTAAGGAACAAGCAGAAAAGTACACTGATCTGTTTTTGGCAAAGATATATGTTTACACAGGATGACAAAATGTAATATAGACTTCAAGGTGAACTGTGGAATGAAAATGTTCTGAACAGATAGATCCTTGTTAATATTCTCTGCTGAACAGCTCCATAAACAGGGTTACCTCCTATCTGATGATTCCAGATTTTTAAAACTAAAACATGTTTTGTTATTGTTGTTATTGTTTTGTTTTGAATGGGGTATAAGGAATAAAAGAAGAAATGACCTATCAGATTCATTGTTTTTTTTTTCTTTTAAGTGATAGCAAACAAATGAAATACTCTATGGTGAAAAAAATATGTATTAAAAAAGCTTATATTTGTTAGTGATGGTGGGCAAAAATAAGAAAAAATAGAACTTATAGAATGTATTCAGTGCTCCACAAGTCAAGCATAGAACAAAACAAAACAAAACAAAAAACAAGACAAGATAAGATAAAACAACAACAGAAGCCCTCCAGATGCTTTTTATGTGGCAACATTTGGGGACTTAGAATAGGAATTTGTAAAGAGTGAAAAATTAACATTAAAAAACAGATTCCTCTTTATAATGTTCAAGTTTTAAAAGTTACTTGTTTGACAGTGTTAATTAAATTGGAAAGAAATCCAGAAATAAGTACATAATGACTGAGAAATGAGATTATTGGTGTTTGGAAGAAGGTAGGACAGGGATAAAGATGTTGCCGGGAAGGTTAGTTGGCTTCTTCAGTTGTCTTTTGTTGTTCCTGATATAGGTGTGAGTGAGTATGCTGATCATGCGTGGACCTGGTGTGAGTTTTAGAATGGGAGAGCTCTGTCTGGTTGTGACAGGTGTCACTGTACTAAGGAAATCATTCGTAGTTGGATCTGGCATGCTTTCCTGCCTTCCTCCTGTTATGGAGACATTATAAAGGGGCCTGTTAAGGCCACATGAAAAAGAAAAAAAACCCTCTTTTGACAGTTACTTCTCAGAAGTATATTAGCATTGGAGGCTGAAAAGCAATCAGTAGAAACTATCTTAGGACCGTTTTTCAAATTCCTATTCAACTTAATAGCAGATCAAATTGATCTATCTCTTTCTTTTTGTTTTTAGTTTCATGTTAGGAGTAGCTTAAATCCCTAAGGCAAATAGAAGTAAGTTCTTACTTTTATGCACATTTACGTTTATATTTCACTGTCCAGATTAAAAACAAATAACTTTACATCTCTCACTGTTTAGGCCATGTAGCCTTGGATGGGGCTTGTGAGGGTGGGGTATAACAAAGTGGGTGGATATTGTATTGGGAGACAGAAACCAGAAACACAGAGTGAAGAGTCAGAAGATGGAGGGTGGGTAGGGTTGATTGCCCAGATAAGGTAGTGAAACTGAATGAATCTGTAAGTCTAAATTGTGAAGATAGTTGGTATTTTTCTCCATTGCTCCACAAAAAGACAGTTTTATGTCTGCAAATCCTGAAAGGTAGTCTTTGATTTTTGGATGCCACCTAGTGTAGTAACTGTGACTCCTAGTCTATCATTCCCAGTCCACTGCCCATCTGGGTCCTGGGTCAATTAGGTCCTTCTTAGCTTTCCTGGCTACTTACCTAATTGAGTAGTCATGGAGGACATCGTGTGAATTCTCTTGACTAGTTGGCTTAACAGTTGTCTAGATATAGTTACTATGTCTTTGGTCAGTCCTTTCTGGGATAGGGGAGGGAATGATCCAGCCATTACTCTGTGTGCAAGATTCCCTGCAGCTACCAACCCCTGCAGACATTCATCCATTGTGTAGACTGGTACAATGTGTGTATGCAGTGCCTGTACCACCTCCTGTGTTGTTTGGGTCATCTCTAGGCTACAATGCCTAAAACAGTACACATTCAATGAAAATAGTCATACTTCACTGCTTAGAGAATTATGACAAGAAAAACCATATTTGTAAGTAATAAGATTTTTTTTTCTCAGACAAGTTTCTATTCTCCCAAATAATTGTAGTTCACAGTTGGCTGAAGTTTTAGATCTGGGACTTGAAGACAAAGAAGTGTGAATGTTCTAGAATGTTTACTGCTCTAAAGGCTGAAGGACCTAGGAGAATGGGATAAAAAAATGGGGCAGACTGAGATCTCATGCAACAGCTAACTTCATTCAGAGAGTCAGAAAATTTATGCTCTGAAAGTGTACAGTCACAGGAACAAGCCACATGTGGTAGGCAGGACATGTGATGAGCAAGAGTACTGGGCAGGACTGGGGGCTGCATGTGCCAGACAAGCCACTATGTGTCAGGCAGGCCAAATGGCAAAAATGTATTTTTCCATAGATGCATACAAACAAGTAACAATACCTAGTTGTAATGAATAATCTGAAGGAAACTCACTCCTACCTCATACACCTGAGTCGGTGTGAAAACCCATTTGAGAACAATTTCGTGTTTTTGAAGAACTTGAGGTCACAAGACTTTTGTTTTGGTTTCTTGGAGTTTTCTTACAAGCCCTCAGGAATCATGCACGATTCTTGAGCCATGTTCAAACACTAGACTTTTCAATGATTACAAATTGTTGGATCTCCACGCTCTTGTGTTATCTATTCTTATACTTGAATTTATATATAATCAACTAAATACATTGAATAAAAATTCCAGGGCTGGAGATATTGCTCAGTGGTTGAGAGCATTGACTGCTCTTCCAGAGGTCCTGAGTTCAATTTCCAGCAACCACATGGTGGCTCATAACCATATGTAAGGGGATCTGATGCCCTATTCTGGTGGTCTGAAGACAGCAATGGTGTACTCATATACATAAAATAAATAAACAAATCTTTTATTTATTTATTTATTTATTTATTTATTTTTCTTTCAAGTTGGCATGATATTTTATTGAATGAGTTAGCCCCCACACCCCCATCATTACTCCTGTTTCTTTTCTTCTTCTCCTCCTCCTGCTTCTTTTTTTGTTTTTTTTTAAATTTATTTTTTATTGGATATTTTATTTACATTTCATATGTCATCCCCTTTCCCCATTTCCCCTCCCTAGGAAACCCCTATTACATACCCTCTTCTCCTTTTTGCTTTTATACAATTTTTTAAATGTCAACCAAAGGCTTTATAAGTTTGGTAATGCTCAATATCAATCAGAAATGTAACCTAACACCCAACCTAGATATATCAACTATCTTTGACTGGCAGAGACATGTGAACATCTGCCTCCATGTCTAGCCCCCCTCTCTCATTCTCTCTCATCACCTAGCTCCTCCTCTCCTCTTCTCGTTACTCCTCCTCTTCCTCTCTGTACTCCTCCCACCTTAGCCCCTCCTACGTATCACCCTTCCTGTTAAAATAAAACTTTTCTCTCAAAATACAGTTAGAGAATAACTATACCAATTTATGTCAGTAAGGTGCAAGATAGACCTAATACCCAGTCCATCATTTTGTTGACTAAGCAGAACCTCTGTCATCTCTCCTAAATAAAAGACTTAGTTCTGAACCTGGTTTTTTTCTTGGCTTTAGAATGAATGTCAGCTGAAAACCATCATCTCAAATCTTTTCTCTCAAAGTAAATAGCAAGGATTGGCTATGAGACTATAAATTTTCAACTCCATCAGAAATCCAGAATGACTGAGTTGACTGAAATTATGGGAAGCACAAAGCATAGCTTCTAAAACATAGCCAATTTATAGAGACTGCTGAGCACCTGGACAGTCCCTATACTACAGAACGTTGGAGTATTTGATCTGGCCCAGGATCATCTGACAGACCTAGTGATGCAGAATTATTAAGGGCTGATTACTCTGTCTTGGCAGATATAATCAGTCGACTATTCTGCAAGTGTGTCCTTTTCTGGACAGTGATTTATCTGTAGATAGAAAGAGGCAGTTCTTGCCTAGTGGCTGTCTCACCACAATTGGAATAACTCCAAAGATTCTCAATTTCTTCTTAGAATCCAAGACAGGAAGCTGTCAGGAGCAGACATGTCTCTAATCAAAATGAACATTAATATATAAATATTTGTAGCGTCAATTCTATGGACTTCTGATGTTTTGAAAACCAACAATCCTTGTAAGGTAACCTGGACTGTTGTCTGTTCACTCCTCTCAGCTATTTCTAAATAAAATATAGAAAACACCCTAATAATAAACTGAAAGCCATGAATTTGCTATAGGCCCTTAACTCACAGGCTAACCATCTCAAATATGTTAAAAAAATTAAAGAAGGACTGTGTCTAAGCCTTGTATTTCTAAATGTGTTATACAGGCACAATGCCCATGAGAGTATCAATACTTATCTCACTTTTATATTAATAAGAAGCTTGTACCAATGAAAACCTTAAATTTAAAATCAAAGTAAATTTTGTACCATTTAAGAAATTATAGCTTCATCTTAATAACAATTATACACATTTCTACCAGTAGGTTATGCCTATGCAATAAATCCTAGCTAATCCTCCCTGTTCCAACAAAACCACTACTTTTCCCGAGAAAGACAGCCGAATATTAACCACCTCAGTCTCCAAGCCCAGGGAATAGGGACACCGACTCTTCATTAACTTCTTCAAGCTGATTATGGGTGTTGAGATATTAGAAGAGGGGTTGGGGGAAGAGTAAATTGATAAGCCTCTGACACTGTGTCTTCACTGCATCCAGCTGGAATTCCAGGACATCAGAGGTTTGAGCAGGTCTGCTCAGCTTGCCTGATGAGTAGATACACCAAGGGTATGTATTCTGCAATATACAATTCTCAAAACAAATTTTAGTATCAAGATAATTGTTTGTTTGAATTCTGGAATCTAGTCTTCTGGCGGCCTGCCTCTGTCATGTCTAATCCATATAATTTTGGGAGTTTCTATGAGGGTGTGCTCCCACCATCCTCCCATTTTTGCCTTCCTGCTCTCAAATTTCCCAACATCAGGGAATCCAAACTTTTGGGCACCTAGGCTCTCTACTTCCACTGATGCCTAACCCCTTACCCCATTCCCCCCCTCCAATTAATATGAGGGTGTGCTCCCATGATCCTCTCATTCCTGCTTCCCTGCTCTTGCAATTCCCCAACACTAGGGAATTCAAACTTTCAGGTACCTAGGCTGTCCACTTCCACTGATGCCTGGCAAGGCCACCCTCAACTCCCTATACAGGTGGAGCCATGAGTCCTTCCCTTTGTGTTTTCAGGCTGGAGATTTTAGAATGGCCACTCCAGCTTGTTTCTTAGGACCATTTGCTTGAAAAATTGTTTTCCAGCCTTTTACTCTAAGGTAGAGCCTGTCTTTGCACTGAGGTGGGTTTCCTGTATGCAGCAAAATGCTGGGTCCTGTTTATGTATCCAGGCCATTAGCTTATGTCTTTTAATTGGGGAACTGAGTCCATTGATGTTAAGAGATATTAAGGAACAGTTATTGTTGTCTCCTGTTATTTTTGTTATTAGAGGTGAAGTTATCTTTGTGTGGCTATCTTCTTTTGGATTTGTTGGAAGAGGGTTACTTTCTTGCTCTTTCTAGGTTGCAGTTTCCCTCCTTGTATTGGAGCTTTCCTGCTATTATCCTTTGTAATGCTGGGTGTGCGGAAAGATATTGTGTAAATTTGGTTTTGTCGTGGAATATCTTGATTTCTCTGTCTATGGTAATTGAGAGTTTTGCTGGGTATAGTAGCCTGGGCTGGCATTTGTGTTCTCTTAGGGTCTGTATGACATCTGTCCAGAATCTTCTAGCTTTTATAGTATCTGGTGAGAAGTCTGGTGTAATTCTGATAGGTCTGCCTTTATATGTTACTTGGCCTTTTTTCCTTACTGCATTTAATATTCTTTCTTTGTTTTGTGCACTTGGTGGTTTGGTTATTATGTGATGGGAAGTATTTCTTTTCTGGTCTAGTCTATTTGGCGTTTTATAGGCTTCTTGTATGTTTATGGGCATCTTGTTCTTTAGATTAGGGAAGTTTTCTTCTATAATTTTGTTGAAGATATTTATTGGCCCTATAAGTTGGGAATCTTCACCCTCATCTATACCTATTATCCTTAGGTTTGGTCTCCTCATTGTGTCCTGGATTTCCTGGATATTTTGTGTTAAGAACTTTTTGTATTTTGTGTTTGACAGTTGTGTCAATATTTTCTATGATATCTTCTGCACCTGAGATTCTCTCTTCTGTCTCTTGTATTCTGTTGGTGATGCTTGTGTCCGTGACTCCTGATTTCTTTCCTAGGTTTTCTATCTCCAGGGTAGTCTCCCTTTGTGATTTCTTTATCATTTCTACTTCCATTTTTATGTCCTGGATGGTTTTGTTCAATTCCTTCACCTGTTTGGTTGTGTTCTCTTGTAATTCTTTAAAGGATTTTTGTGTTTCCACTTTAAGGGCTTCTACCTATCTACCTGTGTTCTCCTCAAATTCTTTAAGAGTGTTATTTATGTCCTTCTTAAAGTCCTCTATCATAATTATTAGAAGGGATTTTAAATCTGAATCTTGCTTTCCTAGTAATACGGGGAATTCAGGACTTTCTTGTGTGGGAGAACTAGGTTCTAATGATGCCAAGTACCCTGGGTTACTGATGCTTATGTTCTTGCACTTGCCTTTTGCCATCTGTATCTCCTTAGTGCTACCTGCCCTGTCTCTGACTGGAGCCTGTCTTTAGTATTATCTTGGTTGTATCAGAACTGTGTGGGAGGGTGTAACTACTGGGGTAAGAGCTGGAGCCCAAAATCTGCTCAGTGCTCAGGTGCAGAGAGGATACTGCCCAGGTTAGAGCTTTGGGAGCTGGCGTTCTCTGGCTTCTTAGAGATTGGGGGCAGAGCTGCCACCCAAGATCTGTTCAGTGCTCTGGCCCAGACTGGAAGGTACCAGTGCTCCAGGCTGGGAGTGAATTCCTGGGTCCCTGTGGGTCCCAGTTACTCCCTGTTTGGGACAGATGTTGCTGTCTGCTTACCTAAGATACTGCCCAAGTTAGAGCTCCTGGGAGCCCTGCTTCCTCTGGGTTCTGTGTGATTGGAGTCAGAGCTGCCGTCCAGGGTCTGCTCAGTTCCTGAGTCCTGACTGGAAGGACTAAACAAATCTTTTTTTTTTTTTTTTTTTTTTTTTTTTTTTTTTTTTTTTTTTTAATTCCATGTCACTTTTATGAAAATAGTTTAGGCTGGAATTTCTATGAGTCAAGGGAATTGAAAGAGAGATTTTCCTCAGTGGCAAATACCAGAAGTCAACAAAATAAGTCACCAAGATAAGTAATATTTATTAATGCAAACAACTTCTGAGAACAAGATATCAAAAGTTTTATGTCAACTGGACACAAGCTAAAGTCATCTGGGACCAGGGAACTATAATGAAGCAAATGCCTCTTGATGATTGGGTATAGGCAAGCCTGTAGGGCATTCTCTTAATTAGTGATTAATTAGGGAGGGCCCAGTCCCTTTTGGGTGGTGCTATCCTTGGACTAGTCGTCCTGAGTTCAATAAGAAATCAGGCTGAACAAGCCATGGGGAGCAAGCCAGTAAGCAGCACCCCCGAACAGCCTTTGCATCAGTTCTGCCTTCTGGTTCCTGCCCTGCTTGAGTTCCTGCCCTCACTACTTCTGATGATGAACTGGCATATGAAACTGCAAGTGAAATAAACCCTCTCCTCTCCAAGCTGCTGTGGCCATGGTGTTTCATTGCAGCTGTGACCCTGACTAGGATACTTTCTTAGGTTTACTTTTTTCTCCAGGACTGAAGTTATTTTCATGTTTTGTTTTTCTCTCATTTTCTAACCTATTCACTCAGTCAAAAATATTTATCAACAGTTCACTATGTGCCCTTTCCATTATACACACTGAGATATTTCTGAATATTAAATTATTGATATGCTAGCAATTATTAATTGAATGTTAAAATTTAATAAATACCACACTGTGAGGATATCAAGAAAATAAAATACATATAAATCTTAGAAAATATGATTGCAAATTGTTTACTGAGAACAAGGATATTGATGAAATAAATCAAGAAGACTTAAATGAATAAGACACATGTTATATTCTATGTGTCAGTAGACTCAATTTATTTCAGATAATAATTCTACTCAAACTTATCTATAGGGTCAATATGATGCAATGGACATTTTATTGAAATTAACAAGATAATCTTGGGGTTTATATGGCATTATAACAGACAATTAATTTGCAAAAAGAACATAGTTAGAAAACATGAAAAGATAGTCCACATGAGAATGTGCAACCTCAAACAGGATTTCTGTACACCATTTCCCCTTGCCTCAAAAGGCTCAGGGGCCATTTTGGAAGAGCAGGCAAACTGGCTTTCAGAGTGAGAGATCAGGATGGACTGGAATAAAACAGTGTTGACTTAGGACACTTCCTAAGGACCCAGGTTTGATCCCCAGCTCTGACATGGTGACTTAACAACCGTTTGTAATTCCAATTCCAGGAGATGCCTCTTCTGGCTTCTACAGGCCTTAGGCATGCCAAAATGCACAGAAACACATGTAGGCAACACACACACACACACACACACACACACACACACACACACACACTACTGCCTGAAACACAAAGTTCTGGTGCTCACTGGTTTAGGATGGCACTACTTAAAATCTGTTTTATTAATAGCACAGGTGTTGCCTGAAAGCTGTATGGGAATGCAGATTCCAGGGCCCCTTTTGTTGGCTGAGAAACTTTATGGATGAGGCTAACCATTATGATCTAATTTGTCACCTAGGTGGTTCAGATACATGGGAATGTCTGAAACAACACCTTGATTCCTTCACTCACTGTAATGTGGACTTGAGGGAAACAAAGTTGTTCTTGAATTCTGGATCTCTGAGTATTTACTCTTTTTAAGGTTTGATTTTCCTCCTCTGTACAAATGAGGTTTTAATATCTACCTTCTAATGTTGTTCTTAAGGTGCAGACAAAGTAATGGGGCTAAAGTGCTTAGCGTACTATGAAGGGCTTCAAGTGTCCAGTGGCAGGTAGTTAGTTTTAAATGTTATGTTATTTCCTTGTTTTTTTATGTATGCATAATCAAATTTATCATAGGCAGAGATTTCAGGATTTCAGACTGATGTCTGACTATCATTCCTGTACCCACATAAGCAAAGAGCTCAAAATTCATAGTAAGTTTTCCTTTGCCCATGAGCTTCTTATGTTTGTTTTGTGTTTTCTTCAACAAAATACTCTTTTAGGGAAGACATTGTGGATGTTGTTTCAAGATGGGATAATTCTATTTGGTAGGAAAAGTGCTTTTGTTTGTTTGTAATTTAATCATTTCTTGACATTTGTAAGAATCGAATTAAAATCAATTTAATTATAAACAGTTGACTAACCCGAAGCAGACTATTTGGAAGCAAATATGAGTATGGAGCTTTTATCTTGATTCACAATCTGTTTAAAAACTCATATTACAAATTTAAGATATAGCATGTATATGTGAATATGTGCATGCTTGTAAGCATGTGTGTGTGTGTGTGTGTGTGTACACTTTGAGGAAAAGAGTTGATTATTACAAAAGAGAAGACATGGTAAAAGAAAGTATAAGCATCAAAAAATGAAAAATTTTTGAAGTGCCCTTTCAATTTAGGAAATATAAGAAATTAATAGTTTTGTGCCAGTTTACCAAGTTGAAAGCCATGACTTCTTTTTTTTCCTTTTGTAGAGAGAGTAGATAGGTCCTTAATAATATTCTTTGTTTTCCATTTCCTGTGGGTGGCAAGTGCTTGATTAATTATTCATATGACTTAATAATGCAAGCACCTCTCCAAGAGTAAGCTCTGCCGAGGTATTTCAAGATTTCTCTTTATTCAGCATTCAGAGGATGTATTACTTCTCCCGTGGTTAGTAGAGAAGAGGAAGACGTATTTCCTGTTTTTGAGCTTGTCTGCTTCCATTTCAAATTCAACTGAAGCTGAAAACAGTAGAATCTTTTGCATTGATGACTAAATTTAAATTCTGCTTGACTCTACTTGGCAGTGTAGTGCCAGGGGAGTGTTAGTGAACCAGAAAACACCAGACAGGAGCTGATCCGATGCAAACACACCAGGGCCTATATTTGAGCTAGCTTTGGCCCCTCAGCCCACCACCAACATGCAGGACAGTTTTGGTGGAGAGAAGCCCTGAACACCTATCAGGGTTAAGGTTTATAAAAAGCAGCAAGCGGGATACCGGTGGCTCGAGCAGTCTCCCAGCCGATCTGCTCTCCTCTGGAAACTGAGTTTGGAGGCACCCTAGGGAGGGCACGGATAGCAGAGCAGAAGGTAGGAGAACCCGCCCACAGCCCTAGGCCTTAGAAGCACAACTGGCAGTAGAGAGCCCCCTAGCGGGCACCTGGCAGCCAGACCCTGCCCCTGCTGAGAACCACTCCCCTTCTGCCTCTGGCCCGGATACCAGTGGCTCAAGCAGTCTCCCAGCCGATCTGCTTCCCTCTGGAAACTGAGTTCCGAGGCACCCTAGGGAGGGCACAGACCGAAGAGCTGCAGAGGCACCCAAGAGAGGTCAAGGACCATAGAGCTGCAGGCATCCTAGAGAGGACACGGCCCACAGAGCAGCAGAGGAGGCCCGAAGCATCCTAGAGGAGCAACTACATTCAGAACAGCAAACACCTAGCTGGTCTACCACTGTGGAGACTCCATATCCTGAAATATCCTAGAGGAGCCACTGAACCCAGAGCAGCTGGAGCTCAGGATCATAGAGTCATCCGTACCACAAGGAGTTCTGATACAACCAAGATAACTGAAAAGGAAGACTCCAGTCAGAACCAGTGAGTGAGAGTAGAACTACAGCTAACCAAATGGCAAAAGGCAAGTGCAGGAATGTAAACAACAGAAACCAAAGTTACTTGGCATCACCAGAACCCAGTTCCCCCACCATAACAAGTCCTGAACACCACATCACACCAGAAAAGCAGGACCCAGAATTAAAATCACTTCTCATGATGATGTTAGAGGACTTTAAGAAGGTCATAAATAACACTCTCAAAGAATTTGAGAAGAACATAGGTAAACAGGTAGAAGCCATTAAAGAAATGCAAGAAAACACAACCAGACAGATGAAGGAATTAAACAAAACTGTCCAGGATCTAAAAATGGAAGTAGAAGCAATAAAGAAATCCCAAAAGGAGACTACTCTGGAGATAAAAAACCTAAGAAAAAGACCAGAGGTCATAGATCCAAGCATTACCAACAGAATACAAGAGATAGAAGAGAGAATCTCATGTGCAGAAGATACCATGGAAAACATTGACACAACTGTCAAAGAAAATGCAAAATGCAAAAAGCTCCTAACCCAAAACATCCAGGAAATCCAGGACACAATGAGAAGACCAAACTTAAGGATAATAGGTATAGATGAGGGTGAAGACTCCCAACTTAAAGGGCCAGTAAATATCTTCAACAAAATTATAGAGGAAAACTTCCCTAACCTAAAGAAAGAGATGTCCTTAAATATACAAGAAGCCTACAGAACCCCAAATAGACTAAACCTAAAAAGAAATACCTCTCATCACATAATAATCAAAACATCAAATATACAAAATAAAGAAAAAATACTAAAAGCAGTAAGGGAAAAAGGTAAAGTAACATATAAAGGCAGACCTATAAGAATTACACCAGACTTCTCACCAGAGACTATAAAAGCCAGAAGATCCTGCACTGATATCATACAGGCCCTAAGAGAACACAAATGCCAGCCCAGACTACTTTACCCAGCAAAACTCTCAATCAATATTGATGGAGAAACCAAAATATTCCATGACAAATCCAAATTTACACAATATCTTACCACAAATCCAGCACTTCAAAGGATAATTGGTAGAAAACTCCAACACAAGGAGGGAAACTACAACCTAGAAAAAGCAAGAAAGTAATCTTCCAACAACCCTAAAAGAAGGTAGCTATACAAACATAACACCACTGCCAATAACAAAAATAACAGGAAACAACATTCATTTTTCCTTAATATCTCTTAATATCAATGGACTCAATTCTCCAATAAAAAGACATAGACTATCAGATTGGATACATAAACAGGACCCAACATTTTGCTGCATACAGGAAACACACCTTTGTGAAAAAGATAGACACTACCTCAGAGTAAAAGGATGGAAAACAATCTTCCAAGCAAATAGCCCCAAGAAACAAGCTGGAGTAGCAATTCTAGTATCAAATAAAATCGTTTTTCAACCAAAAGTAATCAAAAAAGATAAAGAAGGACACTTCATATTCATCAAAGGAAAAATGTACCAAGAGGAACTTGCAATTCTGAACATCTATGCTCCAAATGCAAGGGCACCCACATTCATAAAAGAAACTTTACTAAAGCTTAAAGCATACATTGCACGTCACACAATAATAGTGGGAGATTTCAACACCCCACTCTCAGCTATGGACAGATAGTGGAAACAGAAACTAAACCGAGACACCATGAAACTAACAGAAGTTATGAACCAATTGAACTTAACTGACATCTATAGAACATTCCATCCTAAAACAAAAGAATATAAGTTTTTCTCAGCACCTCATGGTACCTTCTCCAAAATAGACCATATAATTGGTCACAAAACAGCCCTCAACAGATACAAAAAGATTGAAATAATCCCTTGTACCCTATCAGACCACCATGGACTAAGACTCGTCTTTGACTTGGACAAAAACAATGGAAAGCCCACATACACGTGGAAACTGAACAATGCTCTACTCAATGATAACTTGGTCAAGGAAGAAATAAAGAAATTAAAGACTTTTTAGATTTTAGTGAAAATGAGGATACATCATATCAAAATTTGTGGGACTCCATGAAAGCAGTACTAAGAGGAAAAATCATAGCTCTAAGTGCCCACAAAAAGAAAATGGAAAGAACGTACATTAATAAATTGACAGCACACCTGAAAGCATTAGAACAAAAAGAAGCTAATATACCCAAGAGGAGTAGATGACAGGAAATAATCAAACTCAGGGCTGAAATCAACCAAGTTTAAACAAAAAGAACTATACAAAATATCAACAAAACCAGGAGCTGGTTCTTTGAGAAAATCAACAAGATAGACAAACCCTTAGCCAGGGCACAGAGACAGTACTCAAATTAATAAAATCAGAACTGAAAATGGAGACATAACAACAGAAACAGAGGAAATTAAAAAAAATTGTCAGATCCTACTACAAAGGCCTATACTCAACAAAATTGGAAAATCTGGATGAAATGGACAATTTTCTAGATAGATACCAGGTACCAATGTTAAACGAGGAGCAGATAAACTATCTAAACAGTCGTATAACCCCTAAAGAAATAGAAGCAGTCATTAAAAACCTCCCCACCAAAAAAAAATCCGGGACTAGATCCTTTTAGTGCAGAATTCTTTCAGACCTTCAAGGAAGACCTAATACCAATTCTCTTCAAACTATTCCACAGAATAGAAATAGAAGGAACAATACCCAATTCGTTCTATGAAGCTACAATTACGCTCATACCTAAGCCTCACAAAGACCCAACAAAGAAGGAGCACTACAGACCAATCTCTCTTATATTGATGCAAAAATACTCAATAAAATTCTTGCAAACCAAATCCAACAACACATCAAAGCAATCATCCATCATGATCAAGTAGGCTTTATCCCAGGAATGCAGGGATGGTTCAATATTCGGAAATCCATCAATGTAATCCACTACATGAATAAACTCAAAGAAAAAAAACCACATGATCATCTCACTAGATGCTGAGAAAGCATTTGACAAAATACAACATCCCTTCATGTTAAAAGTCTTGGAAAGATCAGGAATTCAAGGTCCATACCTAAACGTAGTAAAAGCAATATACAGCAAGCCAGTAGCCAACATTAAACTAAATGGAGAGAAACTTGAAGCAATCCCACTAAGATCAGGGACCAGAAAAGGCTGCCCACTCTCACCCTACCTATTCAATATAGTACTGGAAGTCCTAGCTAGAGCAATTAGACAACAAAAGGAAGTCAAAGGGATACAAATAGGCGGTTCCTCAGAAAACTGGACATAGCATTACATGAGGATCCAGCTATAGCACTCCTGGGCATATACTCAGAAGATGCTCCAACATGTAATAAAGACATATGCTCCATTATGTTCATAGCAGCCTCTTTTATAATAGTCAGAAGCTGGAAAGAACCAAGATGTCCCTCAACAAAGGAATGGATACAAAAAATGTGGTACATCTACATAATGGAGTTTTACTCAGCTATTAACAATAATGGATTTGAGCAATTTTTAGGTAAATGGATGGATCTAGAAATTATCATCTTGAGTGAGTTAACCCAATCCCAAAAGAACACACAGGGTATTTACTCCCTGTTAATCGGATGTTAGCCCAAAAGCTTGGATTAGCGACAGACCACATGAAGCTCATGAAGAAGGAAGACCAAGAGGGGATGCCTCAGTTCTACTTAGAACGAGTAACAAAAATGCTCAAGGGAGCAAATATGGAAACAAAACATGGGACACAAACTGAAGGAGGGGCCATCAGGAGACCATTCCACCTGGGTATTCATCCCATGTACAGCCACCTAAGCTAAACACTGTCGTGGATGGCTGGAAGTGCATAATGTGAGGAACATGATATAGCTGTCTCCTTAGAGGTCTGCCAAAGACTAATACACTCAGAGGACAATGCTCATAGTTAACCCTGACATGATCAGGGGTTTCCCAATGGAGAACTTGGAGAGAGGACTGAAGGAGCAGAAAGGGTTTGTGACCCCAGGAGGAAAGCAACAATACCAAACAACCAGAGCCCCCCAGGGTCTAAACCATCAGCCTGGGAACCTATAGGGAGGGACCCAAGACTCCAGCGGTATATGTAGGGGAGGATGGCCTTGTCGGGCATAGGTGGGAGAGGAATTTCTTGGTCCTATAAAAAAATAAACACAGAGTGGGGGGAAATGTGAGGGTGGGGAGGGCATAGTGGGGGGGGTAGGTGGGGTCACTGCCTCAGAAGCATGAGGAGGGGGATGGGATAGGAGGTTTCTGGGTGGTGGGAGGAAGTGGGGTAAGGGTATAAAATCTGAAATGTAAATATTACAACCAATTTTAAAAAGGGAAAAAAAAAAGAAAAGTTGTTAGAACCAACATCTTTAAAAAAATGTCAGCCCCCTAGGGGGGAAATTTTTTTTTTCTTGATACTAAAACTTGTTCTGAGAATTGTATATTGCAGAATACACAGCCTTGGTGTATCTACTCATCAAGCATACTGAGCAGACCTGCCCAAACCTCCGATGTCCTGGAATTCCATCTGGATTCAGTGAAGACACAGCATCAGAGGCTTATCAACTTACTCTCCCCCCCCACCCCTCTTCTAATATCTCAACGCCCATAATCAGCTTGAAGAAATTAATGAAGAGTCAGCGCCCCTATTCCCTGGGCTTGGTGACTAATGTGGTTAATAATGGTCTGTCTTTCTAGGGAAAAGTAGTGGTTTTGTTGGAACAGGGAGGATTAGCTAGGACTATTGCATAGCCATAACCTATTGATAGAAATCTCTATAATTATTATTAAGATGAAGTTATAATTTCTTAAATGGTACAAAATTTACTTTGATTTCAAATTTAAGGTTTTCATTGGTACGAGCTTCTTATTAATCTGAAAGTGAGATGAATATTGATACTCTCATGGGCATTGTGCTTGTATAACACATTTAGGAATACCATGCCTAGACCCAGCCCTTCTTTAACTTTTTCAACTGATTTGAGACGGTTAATCTATGAGTTAAGGGACTATAGCAAATTCATGGCTTTGAGTTTATTGTTAGGAGGTTTCCCATATTTTCTTTAGAAATAGCCAAGAGGAGTGAACAGACAACAATCCAGGTTACCTTACATGGATAGTTGGTTTTCAAAACATCAGAAGTCCATAGAATTGATGCTACAAATATATTAATGTCCATTCTGATTAGAGACCTGTCTGCTCCTAACAGCTTCCTGTCATGGATTCTAAGAAGAAATTGAGCATCCTTGGAGTTACTCCAGTTGTGTGGTGACAGCCACTAGGCAAGAATTGCCTCTTTCCATCTACAGACAAATTACTGTCCAGAAAAGGACACACATGCAGAATAGTTGACTGATTATATCTGCCTAGACAGAGTAATCAGCCCTTAATAATCCTGCATCACTAAGGTCTGTCAGATGACTCTGGGCCAGAAGGCTGAAGATTTGATGCTCCAATGTTCAGGAGTATAGGGGCTTGTCAGGTGTTCAGCGGTCTCTATAAATTGGGTAAGTTTTAGAAGCTATGTTTAGTGCTTCCCATAACTTCAGTTAACTCAGTCATTCTGGATTTCTGACAGGGTTGAAGACCTATAGTCTCATAGCCAATCCTGTCTATTTACTTTGAGAGAATAGATCTGAGTAGATAGTTTTCAGCTGACATTCATTCTAAAGCCAAAAAAAAAAAAAAAAAAAAAAAAAGCCAGGATCAAAAGTAAGTGTTTTAGTTAGGACAGATGACAGAGGTTCTGGTTAGTCAACAAAGTGATGGACTGGGTATTAGGACTATCTTGTACCTCACTGGTACAATTAGGAATAAGTATGCTCTAATTGTATTTTGAGAGAAAAGTTTTACTTACCAGGAAGAGTGATATGTAGGAGGAGCTAAGTGGGAAGGAGTACTGAGAGGAAGAGATGGAGTAAGGAGAGAAGATGAAGGAGAGGAGAAGCTAGGTGATGAGAGAGAGAAAGAGAGAGGGGGCATGGAGGCAGATGTTCACAGGTCTCCACCAGTCAAAGATAGTTTTTATATCTAGGTTGGGTATTGGGTTACACTTCTGATTGAGCATGACCAAACTTATAAATCCTTTGATTAACATTTTTAAAAATTGTATAAAATCAAAAAGGAAAGGGGGGAGGCATGGGACAGGGGTTTTCTAGGGAGGGGAAATGTGGAAAGGGGATGACATCTTAAATGTAAATAAAATATAAAATAAAATTTAAGAAAAATAGAAAAAAAAAAAAGAAATAAAAAGCAGCAAGCTAGGTTGTTGGGTGTGTGTTTCTAGCCTGGCAAGCATCTCACTGGAGAGCTACTATGGCCTTTAGCTTAATTGGCTGGTGCTGGGAGTCAAACCATATACTTAACTTCTGCTTCTCTCTGCATTGGTGGGTGTTAGGCAGGGTTGGGCTTGTTCGGGATTAACCTGGAAACACCGGATTTGTTGGGGGAGATTAACCTGGAGTAGTTTTGTTGGGGTTAGCCTAGAAACTGGAGCTAGGCTTTGGTTTTGTTGGGGATAACTTGGAAATGAATGCTAGGTGCCAGCCTGTTAGTTTACCTGAATTTTAACTTAGGTTAAGTTCTTTAAAACTGAACTTAAAAGAGTTGGTCTCTCAGAAGCTGTCATGTTTACAGGTGATGCTCATGTAAGCTTTCCTATTAGAGAAAATATTAGGAAAATGTAAGATATTGAGTAGAATTTGTATTCTTTGAGAGGGTAGTTAAGTTTGTCTTTCATAGAGATAGACGGAAACTAATTTTTTTGGTAGAAATTTCTGTGTCTTGCGTGAATTTGATCTTTGTTTCTTTCTTTCTTCCTTCTTTCTGTTTTTTTTTTTTTTGTATCATCTTTTTGTTTTGTTTTTAAAGGAAACACACACACACATACACACACAGAAAAATGAATATTTTCTCAACTTTTCTGTCTTGGTTAGATTTGGTTGTCAATTTGATTCAAACAATAGTCACCTGGGAAGAGGGAACTTAAGTGAAGAAGTACTTAGGTCAAATTGGCTTGTGGGTATTACTGTGACAAATTGTCTCTGAAAGGACAAAGGGTAGGCAGCACCATCCCTAGGCAGGTGGGCCTGAGCTGTGTGAGAAAGCTCGCTGAGTATGAGCCAGAGAGCAAGCCATTGAGCAATGTGCCTGCTTGGCTTTGCATCAGAGCTCACTTGACTTCCTGCTCCGACTTACCTCAATAGTAGATCATGACCTGGAGTGTAAGTTGAAATGAAAAGTCCTTTCCTCCCCAAGCTGCTTTTGGTCAGCAACAGGATTCAAGCTAGAACACCTTCTGACCAACATGTGGAGTAAGTTGTGTAATTGGTATCTTCAATGCCTTTGCTTATTTCTATTTCATTGAAATGTGCACTATTGTGACATTGCAGGTATTCCAGCTAGAACAATTGTGGAAACTTTACTTAGCATTATGAGAAACATTTGGCTGGAAAAATATCTCAGTGGGTAAAGTGGCTGCCTAGCAAGTAGAGTACCTGAGCTGGGATTCCCAATACCCATTTAAAAGGGAGAGAAATGAAGCTGATACTGACCTGGAAATGCATTACTAGTGGCTAGCGTTTTCTCCTTCTTTCCTTCTTTTCTTTTTCCCTTCTTTCTTTCATTATTTCCTTCCTTCCTTCCTTCCTTCCTTCCTTCCTTCCTTCCTTCCTTCCTTCCTTTCTTCCTGTCTCTTTCTCTCTCTCTGTATCTCTGTCTGTCTCTGTCTCTGTCTCTCTCTTTCTCTCTCTCTCTGTATGTATGTATGTGTGCGTGCTAATGATTCTTGTATGCCACATGCCCATGCAGGCCCGAAAAAGGCATCAAAAACCCTTTGAGCTGGATTTATAGGTGTTTTGAGGCAGCGTTGTGGGTACTTAGACTTGAATTTGGGTCCTCTGGAGGAAGAGCAGGGTGTGCCCATAACTGCTGAGCTATGTTTTCTGACAAAGGTTATCCTATTGACCTGCAGATGGCCACTGTCCTGCTGCTTCTTCACTTTACCCTTCTTGGTCTTGTGCATAAAGAGAGGAAAAAGGGAAAGATCACTCTTTTTGCTTCTTTGCAGCACGTGAAGTCATTCTCCTCATGATCTATTTCCTTCCAAAAGTGTCCTGTTCAATTACTCATCACACAATCAGACTCCCATACATGAAATTTGATAGGACACAATTCAGCCCAATGCAGATTTCCTTTTATTTTAAGCTACCACAAGTAAGACAACCTTGAACAGCTGTATATAAGTCATTGTTGGAATATAATCTCTTTTCTTTTGTATAAACACCGAGAACTAAATTGGATAATCCCTCTGACAAGTACATGTTTAAAATCTTGAAGACAACTGAACAGATTTCCAAACGTTCTATTTGTATTATGAGTATACATTATAGTTTTGAGATGTCCTTGAGAATGCTTGATATGGTACGCTTTTAAAATGATCATATAGTGTGGTTTTAATTTGCATTTCCCTAATGACCAGATGCACACTTACCCATTGATGTTCCATTGTGTATTTCCCTTGGTAAGTACTTGTTTAAATATTTGTTCATTTAAAACATCAGGTTCCTTGTTTTCTTATTGTTTTATTTTAAAAGTGCTTCACACATGTCTGTGAATGTACAAGTATTTTTTCTGGTATAAAACTTTTCAATCAAATGTGTGACTTGCAAGTACTTTTTCCTATTTTTAACTTGCACTTAATTCTTTTATTAGTGTCTTCCAAAGTTTGAGGTCATCCAGTTTACTGTTGTTTTTGTTGTTGTTTGGTTGGTTTTTGAGACAGAGTCTCACTATGTCACCCTGGCTGTCTCTCTGTAGTCCAGGCTGGCCTTGAGCTTAAAGAGATCCACCTGCCTCTGCTTCCCAAGTGCTAGTACTAAAGGTGTACACCAGCACTGCCTGGCTATAGATTATTGTTTTAAAAAAGAACATAATTTACATTATTAGAGCTAAGAACCTTTGCTATGGGGACTCACCAGGAGTTTTCCTTATGTTTTATTCTGTAAGGGTTTTTTTTTTTTTTTTTTTTTTTTTTTTTTAATTCACAAATTTTACGTTTCGTAATTATACACCTGAGCCACTTTCTAAAGTCCTGCAATCTTTCTTTTATAGCCTGGGCTGTCCTGGAACTCACTCTGTAGACCAGGCTGGCCTCGAACTCAGAAATCCGCCTGCCTTTGCCTCCCAAGTGCTGAGATTAAAGGCGTGCTCCACCACCGCCCGGCGCTGCAATCTTTCTTTATGGATGTCCAGTAGGCAGCTCTGCTACCCTTTGATGAGAAACTTTGTTAAGTTGTCTTTTGTCTCATTTCTATGTTTCTGCTAGTAACACACAGTCTGGATTACTGAAGCTTTATGGAACTGAAACTCTTTAGCCTTCTGCTTCTTGTTTTCAAAGCTGTCCTGGCTTAGAGCAATGACTTTAAAGATACATGGAAAAGAAAGCATTTATCTTACTGCATTTGCTGACAGGAAATATTTTAAGTCCAATTAAAATGGCATGGGGGTGGGTGGGTGGACAAGGAACTTTCCCTAGGTCTTTGCCATGTAATTATTAAACAGAGTGCTTTACTGAAGTGGTATCTGTGATGACAGCAAGCTGCTTTCTGGCTACTAGCCTATTATTCATGGCTTGTTAAGATAATACATGGTCACAGTCAAGGCTCACTTAGCATCGTGTCTAAACCTCATTTTCCTGAAATTCTTCTTGCTTCATGGTAGAGTGATGTGATACTCACAGGCACTGCTTGCTGTGACCTTTGACACCTTCATTGAAGATAGCACCAAGTCCTGAATATCAGTGCCTGTGTTGTGGGGTACCACTCCCTCATAACTCTGGCTGTTGCTGAAAGGTCACATTGCTGCAAAGAAAATCAAGTCCAGTCAGTTTTGAGGTCAAGTGTGAGGGAGATAGATTCTTCCCAGGACTTAGGTAGTAAAGGTTTGGAGTCCTGCTGGTGAGTCTGAGAAGTTTCCAGAGGGTTTTAAAGAATTTCTTTAAGAACCATCCAGAGGGAAGTGGTCTGGCTAGGAGATGCAATCCCAGCCTTCAGATTACTTGAAGAATGTGCTTAAGTGTGCTTCCCTTCATCATTTAGAAAGAACTCTCAGGGATCATTTTCAATGTTGGATTCTGAAATATTCTATATGAAGTTGAAATTGGTCAAAATGTCTAGACTGATTAAGGGTATATCATATTGAATGATTGATGATCTAAATACAAGGGTAAGTGGGACAGAGATATGAATGGATTCTGGTAAATGCATAAATGTTTGGTAGCAAAGACTCATGGATCAATTAATACAGTCAGTGGATTTGAAATCTGTGGCCAGGGGAAAATACACTTATAAACAAGGCACCGAGGGAATAATTTTTATTTAATACTATCATGCCCTGATAATCACATCCAAATTGATTTTATAAACACCTGACTCTGGTGGGAGCTTGGGATGCAGTGATGGTTAAAAGGACTTGCATCTCTTTTCTGAGATGCTTTCTGTATAACAGGCTGGGTAACTTTGGTCCTTTGCTTCTTTATGCAGCTGTGTTGAATACACATCTGAAGAGTCACATATTCACCGTGGCTCGTTGACGGAGCTGGTAGTTATTCAAGATCCAGACAGAGAAAGTACAGAACTCATTATGGAAGACAAACCATGTGCTTTTTTCCCCCTTGGATATTTTATTTACATTTCAGATGTGATCCCCTTTCCCCATTTCCCCCACCCCCACCCCAGGAACCCCCTATCCCATTCCCCCTCCTCCTGCTTCTATGAGAATGTGCCTCACCCACCTGAACACTCCCACCCCCCACCCTCAAATTCCCCCAGACTGGGGCACCCAGACTTCACTGGACCAAGGACCTCCTCTCCCACCTATGCCTGACAAGGCCATCTTCCCCTACATATACAGCTGGAGCCATGGGTCCCTCCCTATGTGCTCCCAGGCTAGTAGTTTAGACTCTGGAAGCTCTGGTTGGTTGGTATTGTTGCTCTTCCCATGGGGTTGCAAACCCTTTCAGCTCCTTCAGTCTTCTCTCTCACTCCTCCATTGGGAACCCCATGATCAGTTCAATGGTTAGTTGTAAGCATCCACCTCTGTATATGTCAGGCTCTGGCAGACCTCTAAGGAGACAGCTATATCAGGCTCCTGTCAGCATGCACTTCCTGGAACCCACATCAGCATCTACCTTTGGTGGCTGCACATGGGATGGATACCCAGGTGGAACAGTCTCCAGACGACCCCTCCTTCAGTTTCTGTCCCACACTTTGTCTCCATATTTGCTCCCATGAATGTTTTGTTACTTCTTCTAAGAAGGATCAAAGCACCCACACTTTGGTCTTTCTTCTTCATGAGCATCATGTGGTCTGTGAGTTGAGTCTTGGGTATTGCAAGCTTTTGGGCTAATATTCAATTATAAGTGAGTGCATACCATGTGTGTTCTTTTGTGATTGGGTTACCTCACTCAGGATGATAGTTTCTAGTTCTATCCATTTGCCTAAGAACTTCTCAAATTCATTGTTTTTAATAGCTGAGTAATACTCCATTGTGTAAATATACCACATTTTTTGTATCCATTTCTCTGCTGAAGGACATCTGGGTTCTTTCCAGCTTCTGGCTACTATAAATAAGGCTGCTATGAACATAGTGGAGCATATGTTTTTGTTATATGTTGGAGCATCTTCTGGGTGTATGCCCAGGAGTGATATAGCTGCGCCCTCAGATAACGTATGTCCAATTTTCTGAGGAACTGCCAGATTGATTTCCAGACTTTGGTGACCTTTTTTTTTTGCTTTCTTTCTTTTTCCTCTTCTGCTAATGGCGTCTCTGGAAGTTGATAGGAAAAGAAAAACACAAAAAGTTAACATTATAAGCTGTTTGATGTCATTCTCAGAGAAATTTTTTTTGTGGATAATTATTCCATATGTTGTTGATGCATTTTATGACTCTGATTTCCCAACTTTAATAAACTGCCAGCTCCTCCTCTGAAGCAGGAGTGATATAGCAATCTTGCAAGTCAAGGCAAGCAAGTGGCTGGAAGTGTAAAAGGAAAATGTTCAGTGAACAGAAGGTTAGTTTATTAATGTGCTGGTGGGTCAGAGTTTCATGCACAGCGCCGGTTTCTCAGATTAGGAGATTGAAATCACTGGGGCCATCTAATGGGCTTGGGCATGACAGCAAAGAGCTGCCACATCCTGTTGAATTCTGCTCATCATATAATTCAGGCCACTTATTTAAGGTCAGTGGATGGTTCAGGTGGCTCATTCCTTCCTGTGTCCTCTATTCCCTTTCAAAATGCCAAATCCCAGAGAGTCCATTTGGCTTAATCAAACTGCCCATGGAAAAGCTATTAATTTTTGCTTAAAATTATAATAGCAGTAACATCAAATATTTTTCTATACAATAGAAATGTTTTCCTTCAGGTTATCATGCCAAGAGACTTTTGCCTTATACTTGAGGGAGAAGTGATATATCAGATGGAGCAACCCATCAACAACTTGGCCAAAGGTTTGGTCAAGGCTCTTTTGTGTAAAGAATTTAGCTGCAGAGTACAGGTTCCCACCTTGAAGGCTCAGTTGCGAAATAAAGTGCAAACAAACCACCTCATTCTTTTTAATTTTAAGTTTGAGATCTACTCATTAAAACTTTTAGAAAGATTTGTTTTATTTTATGTGTGTGAGTGCTTGTGTGACACATGTATGCATGGTCTCCTGAGAAATCTGAAGGCCTTCTGTGCCTGGAATCTGGAAGAGTTACAGATGTTTGTGAGCCACTATGAGCATGCTAAAAACCAATCCAGGTCCTCATTAAAAACAACACATACTCTTAGCTGCTGAGCCATCTCTCCAGCACCTAGATTGATTTTTAAGTTCATGTACAAAGTACTGTATTTCATTATGGCATTTTCACACAGATATCTTGTTATACTTTTGTATTCATTTCCTTTCTTCACTTCCCATTTTGTCCATTCTTTTCTTGCTAGGCCATTTCCTCACCCAAAATAATCCTCTGTTTCTCCTGACTGACTTATTCTTGTAACCATCTAACGTTGATGCCTTTTGACCCTATTTTTCTAAAGAGAGAATTGGGTCTTAAAGCCATGAAATCATGTAGCTGGAGATACAATGTTCACCACAGTGTAAAGGGAGCCTCAAACCAGTGACTCACTGTGCTGAACTTAGTCTTCCTCCCATATATGCAACTGTTTGCTAAGTTTCAGGAACATTAAGTGGGGCAAATTCTTTGTGAAACCACTGCTGATTTCAGTGAAGGACTCTTCTGTGTGTTCCCCGGAACATTTCAAAGTATCCATCATCCAGATTGGCATTGCCCTGACAGTTACTGAGTCTTTTAAGTAAGCAAGGTTATAGGGTGTCCAAGAGAATATCTATGGCTTCTTCATTCTTGATTCCAAGGGCTAATATATTCATCATATTTAATTTATTAAGGTCAGTCCAAACACCACAAATAATGTACAGGGAATATAAATAGAATATAAATATAAATCTACTGATGTACATTTTCTTCTATTACTTGTAAATAAATCCAACTGCAGATTGTCTTATGTATAAATGTCTGATTTGTTTTGTGTATATTTAATATAAATAGTTTAAAAAGTCAAATGGTTGTAGAAATAATTTGCATATTTAATTTGCTTAATGTTTGAAATATGTGATCCTATTTATCATTACAAATTGATTGTTCAAACTGTTGATTCAAACTTCTGATTGCATTAGAAAAATAGCAACCAGGTACTAGAAAGATGGTTCTATGATTGTGTTCTGTGATTATGAGTACTTGCTTTTGTTCCAGAGGACCCAAGTTTGGTTCCCAGCACCCATGTCAGGTAGTTTATAACTGCCTCAAATTATAAACACATGTTTCTGTGCCACAGACACATAAACACAAATAAAAATAAAAATAAATTGTAAAATAGCAAGAACACTTGGCAAAGCCTGGTGATGCATATGCTAGACTTTTGCATTCTGAGGTAGGAGGATGATTGGATTGTGCCTAGTCTGGGCTATCTAGTGTTTCAGCAAGACACACACACACACACACACACACACACACACACACACACACACACAGAAAGAGAGAGAGAGAGAGAGAAAGAGAGAGAGAGAGAACAACAATACGTATTCTTTTAGTTTTAATAAACATTGAGGAGTAAAACAAATCTTTCTGTTCATGTTTTCTCATTTGACTCAGGATTGTTTTCTCATTTGACTCAGGATCTTTGGCCCATCACAAGTTTTTCCTATTGCAATTTATCCATCTCTAGTTTGGAAATACTAACGAATTATTTGCCAAAAAATCAAGATGACTATGAGGCAGATGATACTATAATTTGAGGAGGAGTCCATTTGGTGCTATATACATATAGTAACATAACCTACACATTCATGGAAGAAAGCATGCAATGTTTGTTTCTTGTAACAAACATTCACAATGCTAGAAACAGAAGACCACAGAGGTGGCATGTCTGTTGTGTTTATTCACAGTTTACTCATTTTAAAACGCTCAGGTGCCTTTTGCATTGCTTGTTCTTTCTATTCTCTGTCTGTGCCCCTTCTTTTAAATCCCTACCTTTCAGCCCCTACTGCCCCTTCACAAACTGTTCCATTTTGGATCTGGGATATCCTTCAAAGATTCATGAGTTGAAGGCATGGTTCCCAGGTGGCAACACTATTAGGAGTTGATTGCATTGTGAAAGCCCTAATTTCTCAATGTGTTTATCCACTAATAACCTCATCTCTAAAGGGGCTGATGGGTTACTGGCAGCATGAATTCAAAGGGTAAAAATTATTAAACAATAAGTAATTCGAATGGAAGTAAATTATTTATGATTTGAGTTATCAAAATAATAATAATTAAGAATTTTAGGTCTTTATCACATTCAAAGACTTTAAGTTTGTGTGTATGCAGTTCACAACAATGGACACTTTAGTCACTGAATACTGCATGAATCAACATATTGGAATTGTCCATGTGCTTGCTCCCTGGAAATGTCCTTTCAAAGTCCTTTAAGAGCATTCAAGTTGCAGGAAACAAAGTTATAATTTGAAAATTATAATCAACACAGTCAATGCAGAGTAATTTGATTTTTTAGTAAATGGTGGTTGGCTCAGTATAGAGAAAGTGCCCAAGCATTCTGGTGGCAAAGCTGTGTTTGTTTGGTTTTATGACTCAGGAAAATGAAACTAATAAGACCCACATGCAAGTGTTTTGGAGGAGACTGAAACCAAAATATTTTAAATGGCTGGAGTGTAGCTCAGAGGCAAAATGCTTCCTTTGATGTGTGTGAGGCCCTGGGTTTCATCTCTACCATCATTAGGGGATTAGCCCACTTTCAACAGGAAACTGGAATTTTCTTAATACTGCGCAAAAGAACCAATTTAGTATCTAATACACCAGACACATAGCAAATGGGAACGTTTATTGATAGATTTTTCTTATTCCATTTCTTATGGCCATTGTTTTCAGAATTGAGACTATTCTATAAAGTGAATTCTATCACACAGTATTTTTTTGTGCTTTTTTTTTTGTTTTGTTTTTTTGTTTTTTTTTTTTTGTTTGTTTTTGTTTTTGTTTTTTTCGAGACAGGGTTTCTCTGTGTAGTCCTGGCTGTGGCTGTCCTGGAACTCACTCTGTAGACCAGGCTGGCCTTGAACTCAGAAATCCGCCTGTCTCTGCCTCCCAAGTGCTGGGATTAAAGGCGTGCGCCACCACTTAAACTTAAATTTAGGGTTTATTCATATAGGACTCTGTATGTAAGACAGTTTAAATTTTTGGCGAAATCTACCTTATTTTACAGAGAGTCCTAAAAGTACATGCCCATTCAAATGCCTACAACCTAAAATAAAAAATAGGGGCCCAATGGTCAATACTAGCCTTTTTTTTCTCTGGGTCTAAAATTTTTGATATATGGTTTTGTGTATTTGTTTGTTTGTTTTTGTAGAGAAGCTGTAAGAGAATTTCTATAGTATCATTTATCCATTATTTCATTCATAGTTTAAGAAGTTAAAAAGTAGTGAATTGGTTGTAAAAATTGTGTAGTATAGAACTCTTAAATATAAATGGAAATGATATACCAATGACTTGGATGCCTTTTAAATTTAGCTCAAACATTAATTTTAAGTTTTACTTAAAATGACTTTTCCTTATCTATTTCTTTCAATGGGCTAGAGAGATGTTTCAGCCATTAAAGGCTAGGTTGGCAATAAAAACTCTATGATTTTTTTTAAAAAGAAAGTGATGAAAGAAGTGATGAAAAAAATCTCATCTATAATTTCAGTTACTAAATCCTTGATGAAACTATGCCTACTAGTATAATGTGTTCCATAAATACTACTGTATGAAGCTGGGATATAGACACATACACTAAGAATGATGTCTGACATAGAAAAATCAAAGATACAATAACCTTTATGGGTGGGTGTATGTCTTCATTATATACATCTTGCTCCATTGTGCCATTTAATGTCTCATTGGCTATACGCATTTTGAGGAAACATTATATTTTATATATGTTTACATTTGTCCATAACACACACACACACACACACACACACACACACACACACACACACACAGAGCCAATGGTTTGCCTAACTTCACAGCAAGCCTAATTTTCCACCAGATGACTGCTTTCATTCTGTGTTGTGTATCTTTTCTTGTATTCATGTTCTTAAGATCACCTACACAATCCCTAACACTAGTAATGATACTCTGTTATACTTGCAGACAGGAGCATGCTGTTCTTTGAAAGGCTCCACCCAGCAGCTGACTCAGACTGATATAGACACCCACAGTCAAACAGTGGATGGAGCCTAGGGACTCTAGGAGGAAGGATTACAGAGCCAGAAGGGGATAGGAACTCCACAAGAAGACCAACTGCGTCAACTAACCTGGACCCTTGGCTAACCTGGACCCTTGGGTCTTTCAGAGTCTGAACCACCAACCAAAGAACATACACAGGACCTAGACTTCCCCGAACATACATAACAGATGTACAGGTTGGTCTTCATGTGGGTCCCCAACAACTGGAACAGGGTCTGTGGGGAGCCAACAGAAGGAGGATATAATCCTTGCAGTCATCTTGAGCCATATACCCTGATAAGAGACTTAATTACAATAGCCTTCAACAGCTGAGCACACTCTGATAACATCTTGTTTTAGATACCCAGGATTTTCCCTTGGGTGTGTGAGACTTAAAGGTGTGTGACTTAAGGGCATGACTTAGAGATCAGATTTAGAGACAAGATCTAAGGGCATGACTTAAAGGCATGGCTTAGAAGTGAGACATATAAAAGGCGAGAGGCAGACAGAAGAAATTATTATTAAGTATTAGACACTTGGAGTAGGCACTTATTAGACACTTGAGACTTGAGACAGGCAATTATTATTAGGTATTAGGCACTTAGCACTTGGAAGAAGTAACTTGGAACTTGGAGGCACTAGGGACTAGGAACTCAAGACTTGGGACTTGGAGAGAAGAAGAGAGACTGAAGAATAAACAGGATTGAATCAAACTCTGTCCTGTCTCCATTCCTCATCCGTCCTCACTCTTTCTCTTGCTGAACCCCGACCCGCAGACCGGAGCTGCTTGGGGGCAGTGCAGGCTAACAAGTTAGTCCCCAAGGCTTTGGCAGTGCGGGTCCAACATTGACAGAACGGTCTGAGACATTTTGGCCCCCAAATGTGGGGTAGTGCAGGTCTCAACATTTCTGTCCCCCAAGCATGGGGCAGCTCTGTCTCAAAAGTTTTTGCCTGTACGTGGGCTATGTTCTACTAGCTGGGCTGCCTGAGTGGGAGATGAAGCCTCACAGAAAGACTTGAAATGCCAGGGTGGGAGGGATACCCGGTGTGTGGGGGAGCCCACTCAGAGAAGGGGATGGGGATGGGAGAAGGGTTGTGGGAGGGGATGACCCAGAGGGGAGCAGTGAGCAGGATGTAAAGTAAGTAAACAACAACAACAACAACAACAACAACAACAACAACAAAGAAATTGCTGGTGCTGCCTCACAGAAGCCCAGGAGCCTCGCAACTCCATCACCCCTGGATGGTTTGACACAGCCTGTCTGCCTCACGGTATTCTGAGACACAGAGCAGCTGGATCGGACTTCTTTGCAGCATCCTGACTTCCTGTTCTGCACACTTGCTCCTAATTAGCCGAAGGCAAAAGACTGTGGCAGTGCTGCTGTTAGTGTCCAATCGTCTGTCTCTTCTTTCCTACTCAACTTGGTTTTTTTGTTTTTTTAGACAGGGTTTCCTCTGTATAGCCCTGGCTGTCCTGGAATTCACTCTGTAGACCAGGCTGGCCTCGAACTCAGAAATCCGCCTGCCTCTGCCTCCCAAGTGCTGGGATTAAAGGCGTGCGCTGCCACCGCCCGGCTCCTACTCAACTTGGAAACTGGAAGATCAGAAACATCTCCCGTCTAGTTTCTACAGAAAAGGGAAAAATGCTTATCTCAGAGGCAACATTGCCAGTGTGGTCCCCCAAGTCACCATGATTGTTGTTTAAATGGGTATTTGTTAATTGTGCAAAATCATACCCATTGTTCCTTTTCATAGCCACGTGGTACATATGGACCCCTTTGGCACACTCCCCAGAATTATCATATTTTGTATACTGGTGAGGACCTGGCATCACACAGATCTGGGTGTGAATTCTGCCTCTGCTGCCTGTATGACCATGGCCAATTACTTACCTAATCCTGTCCTTTCTTTCTTTTTTGATTAAGAAATTTTCATGCCCAGGAGTGGTATAGCTTGATCCTCAGGTAATGCTATGTCCAATTTTCCGAGGAACCACCAGACTGATTTTCAGAGTAGTTGTGCCAGCTTGCAATCCCACTAACAATAGAGGAGTGTTCCTCTTTCTCCACATCCTCGCCAGCATCTACTATAGCATTACCTGAGGATCCAGCTATACCACTCCTGGGCATATACTCAGAAGATGCTCCAACATATAACAAGAACATATGCTCCACTATGTTCATAGCAGCCTTATTTATAATAGCCAGAAGCTGGAAAGAATCCAGGTGTCCTTCAACAGAGGGATGGATAAAAAAATGTGGTATATTTATACAACAGAGTATTACTCAGCTATTAAAAATAATGAATTTGAGAAATTCTTAGGTAAATGGATGGAACTAGAAAATATCATCCTGAGTGAGGTAACCCAATCACAAAAGAACACACATGGTATCCACTCACTGATAAGCGGATATTAGCCCAAAAGCTTGAAGTAGCCAAGATTCAACTCACAGACCACACGAAGCTCATGAAGAAGGAAGACCAAGTGTGGATTCCTCAGTCCTACTTGGAAGGAGTAACAAAATACTCCTGGGAGCAAATATGGAGACAAAGTGTGGGCCAGAAACTGAAGGAGGCGTCATCTGGAGACCATTCCACCTGGGTATCCATCCCATGTGCAGTCACCAAAGGTAGACACTAATGTGGATGTCAGGAAGTGCATGCTGACAAAAGCCTGATATAGCTGTCTCCTTAGAGGTCTGCCAGAGTCTGACACATTCAGAGGCAGACACTCACAGCTAACCACTGATCTGATCAAGGTTTTCTCAATGGAGAAGTTAGAGAGAAGACTGAAGGAGCTGAAAGGGTTTGTGGCCCCATTAGGAGAGCAATAATACCAACCAACCAGAGCTCCCCAGGGTCTAAACCCAGCCTGGGAGCACATAGGGAGGGATCTATGACTCCATCTGTACATGTAGGGGAGGATGGTCTTATTGGGCATAGGTGGGAGAGAAGATCCTTGGTCCCATGAAGGCTGAACACTGAGTGGGGAGAAATTCAAGGGTGGGGAGGTGGGAATGGGGGGGTAGGTAGGGGCACATCCTCATAGAAGCATGAGGAGGGGGAATGGGATAGGAGGTTCTTGGGTGGTGGGGGGAATGAGGTAAGGGGATAAAATCTGAAATGTAAATATAATATCCAATAAAAAAATTTCATGATACTGTGTAACTCATTTTTCTTAGTAGCAAGAAGGAAAAAAAGAGGCAGGAGGATAGTCACATCTATCATATATGTTTGTCTTAGAAGTCAAATTAAATAACGCAGGAGTATTTATAGTCTTTGGTACAGCTTGCCCTCAGTATGTCTAAGACTGCCATGATTCTTGGCCCTGTTATTTCTGTGTAACTTTTGTATTTTAATTCATTTTATGGCTCTTCAAATGTCAGTATCTCTGTACCTTTTCTTCAGTTCAGTATCAGCCTTCTGCCTCATTTGCCTCTGTGTTTCCTGACATGGATTTCCTTTCTCTTCCTCTCCCTTCTTGTTACTCTTTAAGCCTTTCAGGTTTCAGGTTCACTTGAACTCTACTCCTCTATTGTTTGACTTGCCTCTTCATTTGCTACTCAGAGTGCCTGGTCTGGTCCTTTTTTCTTTCTGAACCTAAGTTTGACAGAAAGCAAGTCTACCTGAATTCAGCAGCTGCTGCTTCCTGTGTGAAGTCCTGGCAATCAGCCACGCTCAGCTTTTTGTGCCTCTAACTTCCACGTACTTTAGATGGTCCAATTTCTGTTGTTACCAATTCTAGTTGTGCGAATGCTTTTGAGCTGTTGAGACCATATTCATTTCACCATAAAAACTCAACTGATGCTAATACTCTTCAGTCTCTCAGAACTGATCAGAGTAATGTCTGTCTGGAGTACAGCGAAAATTGTGAGTTTTTTTTTTTTAATTGGATATTTTATTTACATTTCAGATGTTATCCCCTTACCCCATACCCCCACCCCACCCCCCGCCCAGAAACCCCCTATCCCATCCCCCTCCTCTTGCTTCTATGAGGATGTGCTCCCACCTCCCTCCCCACTCCCACCTCCCCACCCTCAAATTTCCCCACACCTGGCGTCTAGCCTTCATGGGACCAAAAATCTCCTCTTCCACCTATGCCGACAAGGCCATCCTTCCCTACATATACAGCTGGAGCCATGGGTCCCTCCCTATGTGCTCCCAGGCTGATGGTTTAGACCCTGTGGAACTCTGGTTGGTTGGTATCATTGCTCTCTTCATGGGGCCGCAAACCACCCCCAACCTTGTGTTGCTGGGTGTTATAGGGCAATAATAAGGATAGCCCTGGCAGGAATAGGATGAGATTGGGGTCAAATTATTTGACCTAGAGAGGTTCTGCATGGGTTTACAGTCCAGACCCTGGAAACCTGGGAGGAAGTGAAGACCACCAGTTCAGTGTTTTTGTATGTAGGGGGAAACATTGGTTTCTTCCAGTTCATCCCCAGGCGTCAGTCTCTAGATGATCCTGTACCATTTTGCCACTTAACTGTGAGAGCTAAAACTATTAGGTAGGTAATCATTAGATTTCATAATCAGTAATTAGTAAACTATCAGATGGAACAATGGCTAATTAATGGAGCCAATTACAACTTATGAGCTCTGAATAACACCAAGCTTAAATTGGTGACAGAAATTATATGAACGTTCAAGGGTTGGGAAATTCGTGAGCGGTACCGGAAGCTACATATAAAGTTTGAGGATAACAGTGACAGGAAATGAGGAGTCTTGGGTGGTTTTGAATCAGAAAACTGTACCACTCAGGTAGTCTTTGGGGGATGCTTGCCTCAGAAGCAATAAACATCTACGCAGGAAATGATGCCAGCTGGGGGTCAGGTGGTTCTGGAGTCTGAAGAGGAACTCATCATGATGGAAATGGAATTCATAGTGAAAGGCAGAAACTGTCAGGCGTCCAGGAAGGAGGGACTCTAAGAGGCTTTCTTCTTAGGAGGCTTTTGACTGGATGGAGTTAGTTCCTGATGATTCACAGAGGCAAGCATCAAGTAAGACTCTCTGGGAGGAGACGACAAAAAAGTCACAGAAAAAATTATTTAGAGATGAGAGTTCCAAGGAGGAGCTTCAACTATTTTGTATTATATTCCTCCTTTTCTCTTTTCTTTTCCTCCCTCCCCATCTCCTTCCCCCCTCCCCTCCTACAATTTCCTCCTTTCTCCTTACAATTTTTCTAGAGTTAGGCAAATAATCTGTTTGAACTTTATTTCACATCAGTTATATTTTGTACTTATTCCTGCATTCCACTGATATCAGTTTCTTATGCATAAAACGGGAAGGGGATACTCCCAGGTATGGAACATGTTGGGAACAAGTATATTGCTGGATGGAAAGGTATTTAACAGTATTAGGAATGGTCCATACCTGAGCACGGGGTTCCCAATGGGGTCTCCAATGGAGGAGTTTGAGAAATGACTGAAGGAGCTGAAGGGGTTTGCAACTCCATAGGAAGAACAATATCAACCAACCAGGTCACCCAGAGCTCTCAGGGACTAAACCACCAACCAAGGAGTACACATGGAGGGATCCATGGCTCCAGCTGCATATATAACAGAGGATGGCCTTGTTGGGTATTAATGGGAGGAGAGGCCCTTGGTCCTGTGAAGGCTAAATGCCACAGTGTAGGTGAATTTGAGGATGGGGAGGCACAAGTGGGTGGGTGGGAGAACACCCTCTTAGAAACAGGGGAGGGGGGATGGGATGGGGGTTTGGGATGGGGACTGGGAAAGGAGATAACATTTGAAATGTAAAGAAATAAAATATACAAAAAAAAAAAAAAAAGAAAAGAAAAGAAAAGAAAAGGAATGGTCCATGCCTAATAAATGAAACTGGCTAAACGTGTGACATGTTTACATCCCTGTGAGTTGACACATTGGCAGAGGCTAAGGGGAGGAATTTAGGAGGAGGGGTCTCCTAAGTCAGGAAATCCCTTTTCTTTCGCACGGCTTCAGATATTTAAAATACAGTAATGCTGTCTACCATTTGAGTAGACTTACTATGTAAGTCAAAAGATTTTGTCTTTGTACCCTGGGCATAGTGCTTTTTAAAGTACCTTGGGGGTTATCTGAAGACCCTGCAATGGAAAATAGACCTGAATGATGACTGGTCATAAAACGCATCATTAATTTTTATACTTTGATGAAGGTTATTTATTGAGAACAGGGCATGCTCCTTTGCCTGAATCATCACTAGCCTTGATACTGCTCATGACTTCGAAGAAAGGCAGCAAGCTTTATCACACACCCAAAGATTATAAAAATTACAAACTCCAGCACTTAACAAAATATTTTCTGCCTCAATGTTGGCATAAATAGAGATAATAATAATTCTGTATTATGCCCCCCTCCAACGTTAATGGAATGGTTTGTAAACAAATTCCAAAAATTTAAGGTAGTAATGTCTAAACAAAACAAATGCTAATCATTATTGTTATTTACTTAGTATTACCTCATTCCTGGGGCCCACATCATCTTTCTCTGCAAAAATACATCTGGCAGTTAGGAGAATTAAGCTCCAAACCGGTTTATGGTGGTGGCAGAAGTCTTTAATTGCAAATAAAGGTCAGTGCTGGTATGAATCCAGCATAGGTCAGAGTAGCGCAAAGGCCATTAGCAGCTGAATGTGATTCTGTGCTCTGAACAGAATGAATCACTGCCTTAGCCCAGTTTCTTAGTAAACAGCTGTCGGATGTCCACACTAACAATCACAGGAAGTATTAACAACTCATTAGCTGGCAACCTGGATAAGCAATGCTGCTCAGCCTTGGCTATATGGCAGGGTCACTCAAATAGCTTTGAAAGCCAGGACTCTGAGACAGCACCCAGTCCAATTAAATTAGGATGTCTGGTGGTAGGATGAGAAAACTTATAGAAAACTTATCTGGCTGATTCTAATGCATATTCTTGTTTTCACAGTACTGCTCCATGGGAAGGAAAAATCCAGAAGCAACTCTTCTTCCCCCTCTTCCAACACACAGATGCGGAAGACAGCTTTGCAGTGAGCAGCAACCCTGCAAGGATGTTTATTTCAATAATGCCCAAGGGAAGTAAGACTTACCTGGAGGTAAATAACATATGGCCTCTTGTTTATATACCTAGTAGAATCCTCTTGGGAACCACACATTTAAAAAACAAAAGCCTCATTTGTAAGCCCAGCCTCAGCTACCACTTGGATATTTGATGCTGTAACCTGCCTGAAGACACAACTAAAATGTTTCTGGGGGTTCATACTCATTTATCATCTTGTTTTTGCTCAGTCTTGTACTTTGGCTGAGGATAGGCGTGCTTTGATACTTAGTAGCTTTAGAAGAGATACGCAAATCCTTGTTTTGCTAGTCTGCAGTTTTAAATTTGGGTCAGTTTCCCAGAGTTACTGTAAGTCATCCAACAACCTTTCTTCTTGGTAGATGATTCAGACATACAAACTGAGCGCATCCGCAGACACAGAGCATTCGTGGGAAGCAAGGCACATATCATAGATCATAGGCACATCTGATATCTAAGAGCTCCCAGAAACCCTCTCCAGGTTGACAGGGTTTTCCCACTCCACTCTGATGTCAACATTGCTTTCTATTTAGGAGACAGACAGACAGCCAGCCAAACTACTGGTAAGGATGGGCCAAGCATAATGGCACTTTGACATTGTCTGCTTCCTATTGCTCTGATCACTCACCACTCTCATGGCTAAAGTTCAAACTCACCGGGCTATGTATCTGGAAGGATTTCCCCTGCTTCTTCTTTTTCTTTTAAACTTCATTTACTTGTTTATTTATATATATTTAATGTCTGCATGCTCTGCTGCATATACACCCACATGCCAGAAGAGAGCATCCCATCCCCTTTTAGATGTTGTGAGTCACCATGTGGTTGCTGGGAATTGAACTCAGGACCTCTGGAAGAGCAGTCAGTGCTCTTAACCACTGAGCTATCGCACTAGCCCCTCCCCTGTTTTCATTCAGCTTTGAAACTAAAGTGTAAGTGTAATTATAAACAGTCTCAGCTCTTAAGAAAAATGTGAAGTCTAGCATCAGAATGCAAAAGTAACACTCAGCTAATGAGCAAGTAGCACCGACATACTCTCCTGACATTGGAGAGAATCCTACTAACATTTGAGGGCCTACTCTCTTGATGTTGGAGAGAATTTTACTAACATTTGAGGGCCATCACTAATATCTTTCCAAGAGTTAAATATTCTAAAAACCTTTAATGAATTACATTGGTAGTGGTGTTTTTGCTTTAGTGAGTCAGCTTAATAGCACTTTGAATTATGTTCATGTATTTAAAATGACACTGGAATAACGGAGGAAAAAAGACAGGCATTTGTTTTGTCATTTCTTTTCAACACAGATAAGCCTGCACCCAAACATTCAATATCCCAGCCGTGCATCAGCATTAATTTCAATTTATCATGATGTCAGATTGGTTCCATAATGTTTAATTTCCATATTACAACTGATGTTGATTTTCAAAGAAATTACACATTACAACAGCTTCTTGAGTGGCTGATACCAGTTGATGGCCATCCATTATATTAGAACACGATTGCCTGACTCTTACAAGCTCTGATTATAAAGTATGAGAAAGAGCTGCAGAAGGAGAACTGGTAGGAAACCTGATCTTCCTGTCTTGAATTTAGTCCAGGCAGCATTGCTTTCTGGAAGAAGAGCATGCCAGGTTTGATAAATAATAAATATCAGTTTGATTGTTTTTAAGTTCCTAAGAAGAAGCCCTCTTGGCTCCCAAATTTATTAAGCAGACTTTACTTTTGCAAGTTGCAGAAAAAGAACTTGTGGAAAGCCCTATTGGGCTGCTCCCCAGCATTCTAGGAAGATTAGAGATGTGGTGGAGAATGAACCAGGGAATTGTGATCAGCTGAAAAAGACAGTCACTATTGCCAACTTTTATGAAAGTTAATCAAGGACTTCAGTTTGCAGCCACCAGAGAGCAGTGTGTCGGGCTCTGCTTCTCTGTGCCATCTATCTAGTGGAAACCGAAATACCCAGATCCTCCCTTCAAAGAATGCACTATACAGAATGGTTGACACTTTTAATCTCTAAGGTTGGGAAGCCACAAATACAAGATAGGCTTCAGCTCCGATCCTTACAGAGAATGACAAATTCTTGGGTGCCAGAAATATCCTACAATCCAAGTATTTTTTTTTTTTTACACCAACCACCTTGTCTTAAAGTTTTTCTAATTTAGTAGTTTATATTGCTTTGTTCTGTATACAGGTGAGCTGCTTACCTAAAACACTAGACCTCTGGGGTGCTATTGTGTTTGCAAAAAGTCTATTACTTAGACGATGTAAGGGTGTCTTAAGGCATCGAGGGAATTTCATTTCAAATAAAGGAATTTAAAGTAGAAGGGGGATGTTCAGTTTACTTTGAAATGGATCATTGGATTGTTGTTAAATAAGTGCAAGAAGATACATTGAGATGCATGCAGTTTACACATATAAATACAATGGGTACATACGCCTGTGAAGACATACATGCTAGCATACACTTTGGCGTCTACATCTCAGGTCCTATGCTCTGTAAGCATTTTGTGGGGCTTCAGTATTGTTACTTCCAAATGTTATTTCCTTTGCAGTGACTAGTGTGGTAGTATCCAATAGACTTGTTACAGAGTTCTTTGTGCACATTCATACTTGGGTATCTGGTTCCATCACTTTCTCTGGAAATGGAGACTTCTATGCATAGATATCAAAGACCTCAAAGCATCACTAAACAGTTCAAGTTTAGTCTCATAATATTTTTGATGAACACACAACTAGTTTTTCTCTGTTTCCATTCTCTCTTTTTTACATTTACAAAAAGATGATTTATTTTCTTTATTTATTTGTGTATGAATGTTTTGCCTGTATGTACGTATAGATGTATGCATGTACATATAGGCATCACATACATGCCTGGTGCCTGTGGATGTCAGAAGAGTGTATTGGATCCTCTGGAATTAGAGTTACATATCTCCTTGATTGACCATGTGAAAATGGAACCTGAGTCCTCAATAAGAACAACAAGTGCTCCTAAACACTGAGCCATCACTCCAGCTCTGAATCCAGGCTTCTCTTATGGGGATGTGAAGTTAATCAGCTTGAGTAGTGTGCAATGCAACTTCTAGCTCTTTGCCATCTCCATTAATATTCATTTGAGGGTTATCTTATTAGTGCCACCACTATAAACAACAATAAAAAGTCTCTCCTTTGAAGAATTGAAGTCTGTCCCATCTGTAGACACAAATGGACACCCATGTGTGACACTGCATTAAGAAAAAAAAAGAAAGAAAAAAGAAACCTGTTTAGGTTTAGTTATGATTTCCAGTTAGAGATAACAGAAGATGGCTCTTCTGATGTTGAGTTGTACAAATTTGAAGATTTGGTTCACACAGTTACTTAGTTATTCAAGCTAATATAGACACCTGGAGAACTGAAGTATCCAAACTCCCTGTTTTAATTTGTTTTTTTTCTAATCTAACCAGGCAGTGGGCTTCTGATTCAGTTGGTTAAATCAAATTTGTTAAGATGTGCTTTCAGGGTGATATGTAGGAGGAGCTAAGGTGAGAAGAGTACCCAGAGGAAGAGAAGGAGTAAGGAGAGGAGGAGGAGAAGAAGGAGAGGAGAAGCTAGGTGATGAGAGAAGGGGGGGGGGGACATGGAGGCAGATGTTCACGTGTCTCCACTAGTCAAAGATAGTTGAATTATCTAGGTTGGGTATTGGGTTACACTTCTGATTGAGCATTACCAAACTTATAAAGCCTTTGATTAACATTTTAAAAAAACTGTATAAAAGCAAAAAGGAAAAGGGGGCATCGGATAGGGGTTTTCTAAGGAGGGGAAATGGAGAAAGGGGATGGCATCTGAAATGTAAATAAAATATCAAAAAAAAAAAAAAAAAAAGTGTGCCTTCAGTGAAAGGCATGAGCCAGAGTGTGGCTCAGTTCAGGTGAGAGCCAGATTAACTAAGCAGATGTCTACAGTTTTCTGAACACTGCTTTTCTTAGCTGTTTGTGATCAATTAATAGCTTGAGGGGAAAATCAAGCCACAGACACAAATAAATGAATATTGTGTACCTACACAAGTTCCTCAGTAGAATAAAACAAACATTTAAAACCCACATTCATTTCTCTTTATGACAACCTCCTTTGATGATGAAAGGGTTAGATATTTGTACTATCATTTTATAGATATAAAGAAAGATGCTAGATGCTGGGATGAGTATGCTAGACTTATAAAATCTGTGGTATAAAATTATATATATATAATTATAATTATAATTATATATATAATTATATATATATATATATATATATATATATATCTCAAAATATAAACTTCTGCCTGCATTTACTTGTTAAAATTTTTAGGTTACCTTACATATCTGCATTATATATCTCAACCCCACAAGCCTCAGAAAACTCTTAGTTGTCGTTTCTACTCCTGTGAATATTGAATTTGGAAATGTTTTCAGGAGTTTGTAGTTTAGCTGTCAGAAGGAAATGACCCATTACTCTGACCCAACAAAAACATTAGAAATTGCTCCAGGTCTTTGTGACACCATTTGTGATGCTTTCTTATAAGCACCTCACTTTGTTGTTCTAGGTTCTATGGAAACACAGCTAATAGAAGAATCAAGAGCCAAATGGGGGTTAAAAAAAAAAGAGTCCTAAAGCTCCACTATGTCCTCATCCCATCATCTTGCTAGTTTGATAACACAAGGTAATGGTATCTTAGTTATAGACTGCAATCTCACCAATTGTGTGCAGTCACAAACACCAATTAGTGCACCTAGAGAATGGAGCAGCAAACAGAATCCCAAAGCCCACTGAAGCCTAATCACCAGTGAGGCTTCATTGCAGAAGTCAGTGTCCTTATGAAGATAATTCATTGTTTGAATTGGCATTTTCATGTTGAAGCTTTTGATGGGAGAGCTGACTAAATCCTTATGCAGTTGCATTTTTATTTACGTTGATGAAGAAGTCATCCTTGTTTTTGCTCCTTAAACCAGCAAAAATCAAAATGTGTGTAGGTTTTGCCACATTAATCAAACAGGTGTGTGCTGAATATGATGTAAAATTAATAAAAATGAGTGATAACTGCATTTGTGAGTCGTTTTAGCATCAGATGTACAGTTCATGGTAGAAAATTAATCAAATGAATACTTCAAAAACATTTGCGATATGATTATAGAAAGGAGACCTTTCACACTGTGAGGCATTAGTGGACATTAAGCTGTATTTATTTTGTTATTGGCGAATTATATTATATATTGAAAATACACCAGATCTACTTATCTATTAGATAGTTATTTTTGCATATGGCAAGGGCACACAAACTCACAGTGAAGGGAATAATAATATATATTATTTCACGTTGTAATTGCATGCATATTTAAAGCTGGCTTTTCTGCATTGTGGATGTGAAAGGAAAGCAACCAGTCTGGGATGTAAATAGAGCTTCAGTTTAATTTGCATAGAATCTAAAGTACTTGACTATGTAACTTAAGAGTGTGTAGGGGTATGTCAAGATTATCAGCCTGTGAGGTTTTTCCAAGGATTGTATCTGCTTTATGTTTAATACAAATAGTATTTTCATATTTATCGAAAGAACATGAGTTAAATGATCAAAAACACTACTCCAGTATCCATTCTAATACTCATTTTGGCTTTGTGATCAACCCTTGTCCTATAGGAAATAATAAATATGGGTTTAATAATTAGATTGGAAAATGACTGAATCTTGCTTTCTAGTGATGGGATTTGTCTTTCTTCAATGTATTTAGAACATTATGCTGAAAAAAATTTCTGTTATGGTAGAAAAATGCAAGAATGATACTTAGAAGATTAAACTTGGACCTCATATTTCTATTATTAGGTACATATATTCTATATGTAGTACATGTTTCTATTGAAGCATTGGGGTTTAAGGAAGCCCATTTATACAAGAATGGACAATAGTAAAACAGGGATTCAGGAGCTAGACAGCTTAAGAGAACAATGCCATATGGCATTCAATTGATGTGTTAGAACTTTGGCTTCCAGATTTGTATAGCTGTTGCACCTGTAAGAAAGACAGAAGCTTTGATGGTTCACTTTAGGCTAAGTCCATCATGACCATGGAGAGGCTCTAGTGTGCAAAATTTGAAAAAGAACACACTGGGAATAAGCTAAGTGGGCTGAATATACAACAATAATAATACTCAATTTTTAAAAAAAAAATCTATCATCTATCCATCTCTATCTATCTATCTATCTATCATCTATCTATCTATCTATCTATCTAATATCTATGTATGTATGTATGTATGTATGTATGTATGTGTATATGCATGTAAATATGTCTGTCTATTGGTTTGTCTGCTCATCTACTTACTAATTAATACATTTAGTGTGTGCATTTGTGCCATGGTGCATCTGTGGAAGTTAGATGAGAACTTGGTCTTTTCCTTTCACAGTGCGGCTTCCTGGGATCAAACTCAGATCCCCAGCTTTCAAGGCAGGTGCCTTTCCCTACTGAGCCATCTCACTCTCCTAGAAATACTTTTGAGTGGTAGCATAAATGAAAACTGAAAGTGTGAGTATATGATTAGATGAATAATCAGAAGCTGATACAAATGCCTAATTAGAGGGGGAAAAGAAAGAAAAGGAAAAGCAGGAGAAAGAGGAGAAAGGAGAGTAGAGTAACATGCAGTGATGGTGGTCAGCCATTGAGTGTGTTCTTTGTTGGGTCTTGCTTGACATGCTTGCCTTCACTAATGTTCATAATAAACCTACACGTGGAGTGCTGTCATCATTTCCATTTTATAGGTGAGAGAGCTGAATCACAGAGATGTTAAATAATTTACTCAAGGCCACAGAGCTAACAAATGACCATTCTTATGAATATATTTCATTGGTTAATAACAATTTAATAAGTACATTAATTACTGTTACAGGTGGAACTAAAGTACCTATTCTTCTGATATATATCTATATATCTCTATGTGCATCTTTATTTATATTATGTTCTTCAAGTTCCAAGAAGCACATAATGGGAGTCAGGTGGAAAAAGCAGTGTTGTTTTTCCGTTTGAGACACATGCCACTTTTTAAGAGACTGTTCTTATCTAAAGCACAAGAAAATATTACATACATTTGTTTAAGTACTTTGCTTGATACCAAAAATGCAGGCAGTGTGAAATCAGAACAAGGTCAATTTCCTGGAGGCTGGAATGTAATCAAAGACTTAATTTAGAAGACAGAGCATTGAAATATAGGAGGAGCAGCAAGGGTATAAGACTTTTATGGTTTGGTGGGAAAACAAAGTTAGATGTTGGTTATAGATGCCACACTTGCTGGTTTCTTCATAGAACTATATTAAACATAAGGTGGTTTGAACTGAAAAGTTGAATCAGGAGGGTGTTTCACTATCCAGAGGACTTTGATAGGAATGTGGTCTATTCTACCATGTCATGGATTGGGATAGTTTAGAGGGAAACAAAGCAAAGGATTGGCCAAGGGTTGGGGGTTGGGTGACACATGATGACAGTGATGACAGTAGTCACTGGAACAGCAGGATCAATCTGGAAATAAAACAATTTGTAGCAGAGCTTGGGTAGACTTTGAGCTAAGAAAATAGATTAAAAAGATGCTGCAAACATCAAGTGAAGTCACTTCTTTACTTGATTCCCATTACGTGCTTCTCGGAACTTGAAGAACATAATATAGAAAAAGATGTACACAGAGGTATATAGATATGTATCACGGATAAAAGAATATGTACTTTAGTTTCATCTGTTATAATTATCAATATACTTATTATATTGTTATTAATCAATGAGATATATTTATGAAAATGGTCATGAAAATAGGTTAAAGAATACTCACATAGCTTGATGGCTCTACGAGGACATAAAAAGGTACAAATCAAAAATTGCTTTGTAAAAGATTTATTTTGTTGGTTTCTAAAGTGTGTATGTGTGTGACACACATGTATGCAGGTTCCAGCAGAGTCTAGAAGAAGCTGTTGGATTCCTTGAAGTTCAGGGGGATTTAAGCTTCATGGTGTGGATGTTGGGAACTAAACATGAATCATCTGAAAGAGCAGCACAGCTCTGAACAGCTAAGCCATCCTCCAGTACTGGTTTCTTTTGTTTTAAAAGACTAGCTTATTTTTGTTTTATGTATATGAGTCTTTGTCTGTATGGGAGGATATAGACACAGATGCTTTTTGACTCTTTGGTTCTTTCTGGGCTGTGGGAAGAAAGCTGAAAGGAGTGAAGTGGTAAATTTAGTTAAAATTGAGATGTGGGGGAAGGCTATAAAGCGAAAGAGAGAGAAAGGGGTGGCAATGAAGTGAGGTGAAGACAGATGTCACATGTTTTCACTCATGCAGAATCTGGATTTAAAAATACATATGATTTGAAATCAGAAGGGGAGAAATTTAGCAGACAAGGGTGTCAGTCGGAGCCAGAAGTCAGAACAATGGAGATGAGTGGGGTGTTGAGTATGGGCAAAGTGCAATGATATACATGAAAATAGCATGGGGAACCATTATTTTCCTATTAACCAAAAATTAATATGAAAAGAGAAAATAGTGCTTCTATATAGGTAGAGAAATGAGGATCAGAAAAATCAAGTAATTTGTTTAGTATAAAAACTAAGGAATGAAGACATAGAGACAGCATTGGAATACATCGACTTAACATGGTTCTTGGACTCCATTTAAAAAACTATCTTCTTTATTCTTTGGAAATATATATATATATACACACACACACACACATATATATATATATTCATATATATATATATGAAGAAATGCAATATTTGCCATCTTCAATTTCTTCCTTCCAACTCATGATCCTCTCAGTTTCATGTCTCTGTCTTATACAACCCTCTGTGAGATTACCCACTGGAACATGGGCAGCCTACCGGTGGTCACATTCTCAACAAAGAATGCATCTCCCTGACCAGCAATCAATGGACACAGAGTTGGTTGTGATAAATGGAGGGTGTATCTGGTAGGAATAGTGGGGAGAAGATGAATATGTTCAAAGTACAAAATTCTCAAGCTCTATCTAGAAATCTGAATACATAAAGAAAAACAAATCCAAATCTGAGATCTAAAAACAGGCTTACAGTGATATAATAGGTTCACACATACAAAATGACCCTAAATAACTCAAATAATTCAATATGCTCTCCCAGTCACAAAGGATATGAGTTATCTAGAACATCTAGTCAGAAGTTCACACCAGTAGTCCCAGCACCCTGAGGATGGAGGCAGGAGGATGACAGCCTCAGAGGCTCTTCCTGAGGTACACAGTAAGTTGCAGGCCAACATGAGCTGTTGAAGGAGGTTTTGTTTCACAGAGCAAAGCAAACAGAACAAACATCAGTCCTAAATCCTGACCTGGGAAGGCTCCTTTTTTTTCTCACTGGTGACTAGTTTTTCTGTCACTTCTTGTCACACAGCCTTTGTTAAAGGCACATTGCTTTCCTCTAAAATTCGCACTTCATAGCCCTAGCTTTGCAGAACTAGGTGATTTAGAGAGAAACCCTTAGTGTAAAGAGGTGATTTACTTAATATAACGAAGCAATGTGGGCTCTATCTAGTACAACTTGAGCGATTTTCTTAGCACAAAGAACAAATTCATAAATGTGTATGCATATGGGGCTGATCATATAGAAAGTGAGTGGGAAGCTCTCCTCAGGCAGTCATCCTCCAGGCAAACATTGATCTTGTCCTTCTAGCCTTTGGTATTGTGATAAAAATATATATCTGTTTCTTAAGCCTCTGTGTATATGATGGTTTGGTCCAACAACCCAATCAAAGTGATGCTCATATTCAGGACGTTTAAGCTCTCCCAGTGGGCATTCTGGAAGAGCCATTGTTTCCCTCCTACCCCCCTCCCCCCAGAACTCTCTTTAGAGATACCTATTAAGATCCTGTTCATTGAAGCACAAATTATAATTTAAAAAAATCAAAACCAAGTTGCCCAATAATTGATATATTTCAGTAGAACAGAAGGGATGGGAATTTCCACATTTTAAAACTTGATCCTCAGCATTTTCCAACAATTCTCCATTTAAGAGACTCACTAGAGATCTGTGAACATGATCCAGACAGTTTGATTTTTCATGTATTGTCTTGCTGGTCTATTTCATACCCTTCATTGTCCCTTGTACCACACTTGTGGTTATATGTATTGTGGGTTATATGTATTGTGTATTATATAAAGCTGTCATTTTTAAGACCCCATAGCACCTCCCTATGGAGAACTATTAAATGATCTTGAAGGATTTAATTGATTTGACTTTTGAGACTCTGGCTTATTTCCACTTTATAAATGAAAAAAAAATTGATAAACCACTTACTTGAGAATTTCATATATGATTACATTATATTTACATTTCCAGTCTTGCCTTTTCCCCCTTTCCTATTATTATATTAATTAGTTAGTTAATTAATTTAGTGGGGGGTGTATGTGTGGAGGTAATGACGTTGTCACTTTTCTTCTTGCACTTGAAGGGTCCTTGAGATCAAATGAATATCTGGAGGCTTGGAGGCATGTATTTTTCACAACAAGCCATCTTGCAGCCTCTCTTTTCACAAAATTTCTCTTCCTTAAAACTTATAAACAGGTTATATTTAGGAATATATACGTATAAATGTATGCATGATAGCAATCAGGGAAAAAAAACGGCCATGAATTTGAAGGAGAGCAAAGAGGGGTACATAAGAGACTTGGGAAAGAAGAAAAAAAAAAGGAACATATTGAAATTATTTAAAAAATAAGAAAAAAATCAGATAATTAGTGAAATATGAGTAAAAACTAAAAATATTCAGATTTACATACAATGAGCTTGCTTCTGTAAAATATGAATAAGAACTTAAAAAATCTTATGTATAATTTACTTGTTTATCTAGACATACATAAATAATATATGAATCGTTTGCTAATTTAGAATCACTCATGAGCCTGACTCTGACATTTTAAAAAGATTTAGTTCCAGCTATTCATGTGTGTCTTTGCCATCAGCGTCCATATAATCAACAGGAGGTTTTCCCAGGGAGCATCCACTGTGTGTGAGTCTGAATTATGACTCCAGTTCTCACAACAGTTCTTCGTCTTCCTCAGCCCATAGATTTGCAAATCTTCACTACACATTATCAGGATCAACAAGACAGGGTCTCCTAATTTGCATTCACATAAAAGCTGCAGACAAATTGGTAAGGGTTGCAGGGCTGAAACAACCATTAATAATATGTGGAGCCAGCATATTCAGGCTAGCTGAATGTAAGCACTACAAGATTACACAGCTCAATATAACTCGCTGCTCCCATGATACGCTCTGGATTACCTCTTGAGAGCTTTTCTAAGAGATCCAAGTCAGTATGACTTATGTAGAAAGACATGTGGATATAGTGAATGTATTAGTAGAAATGTGTGTGTATGCATGTGCACACATGCTGGGGATTGAACTCAGAGTTTTACACTTGCTGAGTTGTACCATTTTTTGGTTAGATCGATGAGGTAATTTGATGGAAGATCATTTGTTGTTATTGTATTAGATAATTATATAACAAAGCAATCTAGAAATGTCTACCTGTCCTCAGTTTCTACATTGATCATTATGTAAAAATCTATGGGATGGAGTGATACTCATTGTAGCCATTAAACTGGCAGAGACTTGTCATTGACTTCTTTATCAATGTCCTATCTACATTTTTTTGAGGTAAGTGATTTCTTTTTTTTTCTTAAAAGTGACATTTATTCAAATAGAGAGAAACAAAACAAAACAAAACAAGACAGCAGCAACAACAACAAAAAAACCCAAGCTGTCCATCCCTTGGACATCTTAATAGCTACAACCTTACGGCCAAACTGACCATCTCGACTGATTTTGTGGATGTAGATTTCTCTGTTGGTGGGAAGTCATAATTGAAGACTAAGGAAACCTGCTGCACATCACTGCCCCTGGCCAACAGGTCAGTGGTAATTAATACCCTGCTAGAGGCAAACCGGAACTCCCTCATGATCACATCTTGCTCCTTTTCGTCCATGTCTCTATGCATGGCAAAAACACTGAAATCCCAGGCATGCATCTTCTCAGTGAGCCAATCCACCTTCCTTCTGATATTAGGAAAGCTTACTGCCTGGGTGATGGTCAGTGTTTCATTGAAGACACACATGTGTCCTCTCATTCCACATTGATGTAGAATTGGTGGATACCCTCCAGGGTCAATTCTTTCTTCTTGACAAGAATCCAAATGAGGTCTCTCATGAACTTCTTGGTCACCTCAAGGGCATCAGAAGACATTGTATCAGACAGCAAAACTACCTATGTGTTACTGTTGAGCTTTGGAATATATTGTAGATCTGGTCCTTGTACCTATGACTTAACATTTCATCTGCTTCATACAGTATGAACAACTTGATGTATTTGGCAACTAGGTATCTTCAGTTAAGTGTAACAAACACCAGCCAGGGGTGCCCATGATGATATGATATGGGGAAGTTCCATTTGCAGCTTCTGCACCTCAACATGCATGTTGGTGCCCCTAATACAGACATGACAAGAGGCACTCATGTAGTCTCCTAATGCCATAGCCACCTTTTTATCAGCTGAACCAACTGAGAAGTGGGTGCCAGAATCAAAGCCTGACTGGCCTTTAAATCTAATTCAAACTGCTGCAGAATTGATATGGCAAATGTAGCTGTTTTCCCAGTCTCAGACTGGGCTTGAGCAATCACATCATAACCCTTGATACAAGGAAGACTAGCTTGCTGCTGGATCTTGGTGATGCCTTCTGGCTCCATCCAATTGTGGCCTTTGAAGAATCAAGAATCTTGACTCACAGACATGATCCTTAGAATCCTGAGATAAGTGATATCTTTTTTTTTTAAATTATTTTATTTTTATATTTGTTTGTTTTATTTTTTGAGACAGGGGTTCTTTGTATAGCCCTGGCTGTCCTGGAAGTCACTTATAGACCTGGCTGTCCTCAAACTCACAGATATCTTCCTGCTTCTGCCTCCTGAGTTCTGGAATTAAAGGTGTGCACCACCACTGCCCAGCTACAATATATATATATATATATATATATATATATATATATATATATATATATAATCAAATCGTAATTTTTACTTTTTCACACCGGGATTATAAACACCAAAAGGCAAGATGAGGGGAAGGGGATGACACAGGAGTGTAGGTGTTCAGGGGGAGTACAGATATCTTCCAGAACAGGGTATCAGCTGGGTGAAGGTTCAGGGGACAGGCCACTATGACTCTGTCTATGATTCACTTGTCCTTATCTGAGTTGGTACTATTCACCAAGGCTACCTATCGACAAGGTCTATGACTACTCAGGCTGGTAAACTTCCACCAAACCTGCCTGTTTACAATAGCTTATAGCCATCTGTTTCAGTGTTTCTCAACAGAGACCCAAGACTTTGTGTTAGCAGGCATGTATGTCAGGTCTATTGCTGATTTTAGGCCAATGGCTGATTTTAGGCTTTCAGTGTATAAGTAGGGCTGCCCCTGACATCTCCTCACTTCTTCAAGTATAAAAGAGCCATAGTGATTCTAATCTTGCCAAGGTGGGGATAGAGGCCTGACCTCCAGTAATTAAAGGGGACCTTGTAATGGCTCTGGTCCTCCTGTTGTTGTCCAGTGAGGCATGAGGGCCATACCCATCCCGTGTCTTTTTCCTTTAGAAGAGATACTTTTGACATCAACCCCTATACAGTCAGGCTTGTCCCTCAGGGAACCCAGAAAGATATTTTTAATTTTATTTATATTTCCTTGCAGTGCTTAGCCTCACAGCCTAAGCAGGAATTCAGATTGCCAGTCAGAGGGGGTTCTGGGTGGCCCCTCTCTGTTTGGTCTAGGGGCAGAACCCCCCTCTTTTAGGTTGGGTGGAGATGGGTTTTGGGGACACCCTGGATAGAGTAACAACCTCATCTTGAGTCTCGTGGTCCTTCATAGCTAACCTATGATAATGTATCTGAATAGGTTTTGGTACCAAATTATCTATCTGTTGTTTCACAAAGTTAGTCAGCCTATATAAGGCCCAGGAACCAAAAGAAATAAGCAAACATAGCCCAATTAATGGTCCCAAGATGGAAGGAAGTAGGGTTGACAACTATGGAGAAGTTGAAAACCAATTTTTGTACCAGCTCTCATCTTTCTCTTTCTCTGTCTTTTCTCAAGACCTTTTCTGACCTTTTTCACACTCTCTTTAACCATCCCTGTCTTGTCTATGTAAGAGCAACATTCTTCTTTCAGTGCTGTACACAGTCTAGAGCTGTACAGTCTTTTCAATCGTAAAAGAGTAAATCAAGTCCAATAAAGTCCTTTGCAATTTTTGGAGATCACTTCAGACAGTGAAACAAGGGATTTCTTTAGATTAGTGATGCTAATCTCTAGCTGTTTGATGTCCTTGTCAATGGCCCATCGAAGGTCTGAGTAGTGTAAGTCTGGAGGCCAGTGTCAGGATTAGAACTTCTAACAGCAGACACCACGGGTGATTCATTTTTACCTGGAAAGGAAAAGGAAGGGAATTCTCAGGGAGATTTCTCTTTCCTGGATGTCGATTGTTATTCATCTTATTTATAATTGGGCCTGGCTTTGTGGGGGTATCTATTTATTTCATTAATCTTTTTGGCAGCTATTTAGCTGTGCCTTCTGTGGTGTCAAAATGGCATATCAATCCTTAGCCCCATATGAGAACTGGGCTTGAGCAATCACATCATAACCCTTGATACAAGGAAGACTAGCTTGCTGCTGGATCTTGGTGATACCTTCCAGTTCCATCCAATTGTGGCTTTTGTCTCTGGATCAAGAATCCTGACTCACAGACATGATCCTTAGAATCCCTAGATAAGTGATTTCTAATAATACTTAAGATGTTATATTGTCGTTGAAAAATTCACACTAGGTTGCAAATTCCTACTCACACAACATTAGGATATTGATGTCTTATTATTCTATTGCTGTATATTCTTAACACGTACACATAACCCCTTACAATAATGCCTTTTAAAATTTTTGTTTTGTAGAATTAAAGGAATATTAAGAATGTAGTACTGAGTTCTCATGACCTCCTTACCCAGTTTCTTCTATCTTGTAATGATGAAGTAATTGTAATTAGTGAACCAGTACTGATGAATTATTATTAATTAAATTGTTCAGCTTATCCAGCTTGCCTTAGTTTCACCTGTTGCTGTTTTTCTACTCCATGAGCCTGCTGAGAATGTGAGATTGCATTCAGCTGTCGTGCTGCCTGAGGTTCTTCTTAGCTAGGTCATCACATTAGACTTTGTTTTTGATGTCCTTGAGAGTTTTAAGGAAGACCAGTCATAGCCTTTTTAATATTAAATAAAACTATTTAATTGCAATGAACATGAAAATAGAAACATCACATAACTAGATAACAGTGATTATTCAAATAAATAGTCAGTTCCAAACTTTACATATTTCAATGAACTTCTGTACAGTTATAATGGCCATTCTGAAGCTATGGAGCCTGATAGCTTAGGATTTTACATCTCTCTCTCTCTCTCTCTCTCTCTCTCTCTCTCTCTCTCTCTCTCTCTCTCTTTCTCTCTCTCTCTCTCTCTAAATAGATTCTTCTCTTATATAGTATATTCTGACTACAGTTTCCCCTCTTTCTACTCCTCCCATCTCCCCCTCACCTCCTATCACCCCCAGATCCACTTCCTCTCCATTTTTTTTTTCAGAAAAGAACAGGCCTCCAAGAAAGAAACAACAACCAAACATGACCAAACAAGATACTATAAGGCAAGGCAAAAGCCCTCGTATCAAGACTGGACAAGGGCATCAAATAGTGTTGCAGGTAGTTTTAAAAAACACTACTGCCTTTGCCCGTGAAGGGCCATGGTACCAGCCCCTCCCAGCTTCCCTTTCTACCTGTCTTAAGCTCTGGGAGGTGACCACTCCCCCAGCTCCCTTCCATGACGCTTAAATCCATGGATAGAGGACACACAGCTAGTCACTTTAGAACTTGCCTTCAGCACAGTTGCTGGGCCCAGATGTCTCCCACCTGGAAAAGCATGCCCTTTCCAATTTATTATCTCCATCTCTCCATTTGCCCTAAACTTAGTGGCTAGTCCCATCTAGCCCCTTCCAAAAACATCCTTGGCCATTCACCTGTAGTAGAGGCCACATCCCCAGTTACCCCTTAGATTGCTGTGTTCTTGTTCCAAACACGGCCGAAAAACCTTCTTATCCTTTCCTGCATCTTTTTTTTTCCCTCTAGGACCTAGAAAGTACAGGTGGGACTTTCTGTCTGTGCCTTCTGTCCAGCAATTGACTCCCGGCCTTCATTATTGACAAATCAAGAATCAATTAGAGAACAAGACCTTAGTATCAGAATCTCCTCTTACAAAATATGAGGAAGAGAGTCCAAAGAGCAGGCAAAAGAGAATGACACTTGCTTCCAGTGTTAGGAGTCCCACCAAAATACCAAGCTAACAGCCATAACATATATGCAGAGGACCTGGCGCAGCCCCATGCAGACCACATGCTTGCTTCTTCAGTCTCTGAATGCATGTGAGCCCCACTTAATTGATTTGGAGGGCCATAGCCATGTTTTCCTGGTGTTCTTCATCCCCTCTGACTCCAACAACCTTTCTGCTCCCTCTTCTGTTAGTTATTCCTAGAGCTCTGAGGGTAGAACCCAACAGAGGCCTCCAGTCAACAAAATAGACAAACCCTTAGCCAAACTAACTAAAAAGTAGAGAGACAGTTTCCAAATTAAAAAAATCTGAAATGAAAGGGAGATACAACAGACATTGAGGAAATTAAAAGAATGATTAGGTCTTACTTTAAAAACATGTATTCCATAAAATTAGAAAATCTAAACAAAATGGGAGACTTTTCTAGATAGATATATGAAAATCCGTCAATGCAATCCACCATATGAACAAACTGAAAGAAAAGAAAAAAACACATGATCATCTCATTAGATGCTGAAAAAGCCTTTGACAAAATCTAACACATCTTTATGTTAAAAGTCTTGGAGAGATCATGAAATATAAGGTACATACCTAAGCCTAATAAAAGCAATATACAACAATTCAATAGCCAACATCAAATTAAATGAGACAAACTTAAAGCAATTCCTTTTAAAATCAGGGAAAAGACAAGGTCTTTGTATGTATTCAACATAGTACTTGAAGTTCCATTGAAAGCAGTAAGACTAGTAAAGATCAAGAATATACAAATTGCAAAGGAAGAAGTCAAAGTATCACTAATTGCAGATGGTATGATAGTATACATAAGTGACCCTAAACGTTCTACTAAAGAACCCCTAAAGCTGATAAACACCTTCAGCAAAGTGGCTGGATACAAAATTAACTAAAAAAAAAAAAATCAGTAACCCTGTTTTATACAAACAATAAATGGACTGAGAAAGAAATTAGGGAAACAACATCATTTACAATAGCCACAAATAATATAAAATATTTTGGTGTAACTCTAACCAAGCAAATGAAAGACTTGTATGACAAGAACTTTAAGTTTCTGAAGAAAGAAATTGAAGAAGATATCAGAAGATGGAAAGATCTCCCTGTTCACGAATCAGTAGGATTAACAAACTGAAAATGGCCATTTCGGCAAAAGTAATCTATAGATTCGATGCAATTTCCATCAAAAGTCCGAAACAATTCTTTATAGAATTTGAAAGAGCAATTTTCAAAATCATATTAGAAAACAAAAAACTGAGGATAGCTAAAACAATCCTCACCCACTGGAGGTATCTGCATCCCTGACTTCAAGCTACACCACTACAAAGCAATAGTAATGAAAAACTACACAATATTGACTGATTAAAAACTGACTGATTGATCAATGGAATAGAATTAAAGACCCAGAAATAAACCCATACACTTATGGACATTTGATGTTTGCCAAAGAAGCCCAAACCATACAATGGAAAAGAGAAAGAATCTTCAACAAATGGTGCTGGTTTAACTGGATGTCTGCATATAGAAGAATGCAAATAGATCCATAGCTATCATCCTGTACAAACCTCAAATTGAAGTGGATCAAAGACTTCAGCATAAAACCAGACACACTAAAGCTAATAGAAGAGAATGTGGCAACTGCCCTGAACTCATTGGCACAGGAGACAAATTCCTGAACAGAATACTAACAGCTCAGGCACTAATATAAACAATAAATGTGACCTCATGAAACTGAAAAGCTTTTGCAAGGCAAAGGACACTATCAATAGAACAAAACATCAGCATACAGATTGGGAAAAAAACTTCAACAACCCCACATCCAACAGGATGAATATCCAAAACATATAAAAATTCAAGAAATTAGACACCAACAAACCAAACAACCCAATTCAAAAATGGGTACAGAGCTAAACAGATAATTCTCAACAGAGGAATCTCTAGTGGCCAAGAAGCACTTAAAGAAATGTTCAACATCCTTACACATCAGGGAAATGCATACCAAAAGGACTCTGAGGTCCTTACACCCATTGGAATTGCTTAGATGAAAACTCAAGGGACAGCACATGCTGGCAAGGATGTGGAGCAAGGGAAATACTCTTCTTGGTGGTGAGAGTGCAAACTTGTACAACCACTCTGAAAATCAATTTGGTGGTTTCTCAGAAAATTTGGAATAGTTCTACCCTAAGACCCAGCTATATCACTAATGGGTATATACTCAAAAGATGTCCCAATGGACATTTTTTCAACTACGTTCATAGCAGCTTTATTTGTAATAACCAGAAACCAGAGATAACCTAGATGACCCTCAACTGAAGAACGGAGAAAGAAAATATGGTACATCTATAAAATGAAATACTACTCAGATATTTAAAACAAAGACATCATGAAATTTGCAGGCAAATGGATGGAACTAGAAAATATCATCCTGAGTGAGGCAGAAAGACATGTATGGTATGTAGTCAGTTATATGTGGACATTAGCCATAAAGTATAGAATAATCATGATACTATCCAGGACCCAAAGAAACTAAGTAATAACGAGGGCTCAAGGGAGGATGCATGAATCTCACTCAGAAGGGAAATAAAATAGTCATCGGAGGTGGGTGGAGGGAGGGAAATGGATGGGAGAGGGAGTGAGGAAGGAAATGGAGATGGTGATCAGGTGTATGTTGGGGGGTGGAGTCAGCTGGGATGAGAATGGAAATGGGTGAGGAGTATCTCTGGGATTATCTGGAGCCCTGGGTCAGGGGAGGTTCCTGGATTTTATGGCGATAACCGAAGTTTGTCCTGACTACAAGAGGCACAGGGATAAAGATGGACCAGAGATTGAGGGAATGGCTAACCAACTACTGACCCAACTTGAGACCCATCCCACAGGAGAGAGCCAACCCCTGATTCTTTAATGATAATCTGCTATACTAGCATAGGAGCCTAGCATATCTGTCTCCTGAGAGGCTTCATCCACCATCAGACAGAAACAGATGGAGAGACCTGTAGCCAGGTTTTGGAAGTCTTACGGAAGAGTAGAGAATAGTTTTGTGTGAACTGGAGGGGTCAGGGACACCTCAAGAAGACTTACTGAGTAGAGTAAAAAGACCTGGGCCAATAAGGACTCACAGAGACTTAACCACCAACCAAAGAGCATGCAGAGACTGGAAATAGACCCCCTCCATGTATCTAGCAGATGTGTAGCTTGGTCTTTATGTGGGTTTCCTAACAATATGAATGGGAGGGGAGCTATCACTGACTCTGTTGCTTGCCATTGGATCCCCTTCCCCTAACTGGACTCCCTGGTTGGGCCTCAGTGGGAGAGGATGTATTTAGTTTTGCTGTGATTTGATGTCCCAGGGCAGGGTGGTTCCCAAAGGACTCTTCAAGCCCCTTCTCTGAGAAGTAGAAGGTAGTGGGAGACGTATTTGTAAGGGTGGGTCTGGGATGAGAGGAAGAAGAGGGGGACTATGACTGAGATTTAAAGTGAAAAAATAAATAAATTAATGGAAAAAAGGGAAAAAAAAACCAATTGTTACAGAAAAGACAAGTCGCTATAGGCCAACAGTCCACATGCACACAACAAAGGTTCAAATTCTTGAATATAAGCCAATAAAACACAGCAATACATAAAAAGCTTCTGCTTGAAGAAATGACAGGTTACTCAGAGAAGATGCAAGAGGAGACAGTGACAAGAAGGAAGAGCTGGGAAAAAATGGATCACAGGACAAGGAGCCAACCTGAAAGAGCTCTCCCTGGGCAAGGCTAAAAATGACTCACAGTGGGGTCTGCAGAGTTGGTCAGAGGTTCAGAGCATCAGATGCTCTTCCAGAGGGCCCAGGGTTCACTTCTCAGTACCCACGAGGCTGCTCACAAGTGTCTGTAACTCCCGTCCTAGGGGATCTGATGTGTTCTTTTGATCTCTTCGGGCACTGCATGTACTTGGTGGACAGACATACATGCAGGCAAAATGCACATACACATAGAAGAAAATGGACAAAATATTTAATAAATTAAAAATAATTCACAAAATAAGTTAATCAAAGGCACAGAAAGGTAATTCAATTAAAAAGGAATCTATTAGTTTATATTGATAAAAACATATATTAAAATAAATTAATTGACTTATACATCAAAATATTAATAAAACAATATCATCTTAGGAAGTAGATCTTAATTCCTCCCTCACCTGGCTACATGCCCCTGTAAGAATCAGATTTAATGCTACTCTCTGAGTATGAATGGACTGGCCTCAGCAATTCACTTCAAAAGATACACTATGAAGAGGGAAGGAAAAAAAGAAGCATTAATTCTCACAAGCTTTTTCTACCTACTTCTTGTGGACTCTTTGGGATGTGTTCCTGCGTCTCTGAGTAACATGTTTTCTTGCCACTTCTTGGCCTATTGGCCTGAAGCATCACCTGTCCACTTCTGGTTGTGGAATTTACAGATCCATCTCACGTTCACCACTGTCCATCCTGACTGCACAAGTGCCACTTCTCAACACTCATCTCCTGACAGAGTTCAATGCAACAGAGAGAGAAGCCCACAGTGGATCTTCATTGTTTGCTTTCTGAGCACAACTTTTTGTTTTCCCTGGAGGCTGTAATTGCCTGGATATCCTTTCAGGATGCTGAGCTGCAGCAAGGGGACCATTAGATTTATCTTCCTGGAGAACTCATTCTTTGAAGACCGCGGAGTTAAACCCTCACTCTAATGCCTATTGTTTTTCTTCTCTGTTGGGGTACAGCTGTGTCAGAGGTTCCTGGTACTGTTACTGAAAACTGTATTTTCTTTTCTGCGGAGTGTTCACTGTCTCCTCAATTCCGTGTATCTTTCTCTTTGCCAGCTGATGTGCTCCATTTGGTGGAAGCTCATTCTCACCTAGATGCCTGAGCAAGGCAGGGAAACTCTTCAGAAATGCAGAGTGCTCCAAATGACCTTTACCCTTCACACTTAATTTTGACGTTGGGTTGATGTTCACACAATCCTTTGGGATTTCATAGTTATTATAACAGATCTTTAAGATTCTGGTTTCGGCTTTAGAAGTGTGACAGTATTTTAATTGGGCATAACTTGTTTCTGAATAATCTTTTCTTCAGTTTTCAGTTCAATGATGAAGTATTCAGTTTAAAGAACACTTTCTAAATGGCAATGCTCTTTATCCCACTGTTTCTTTCTGTGTGCGTGCAGCAGTTCATTTTGTTTTAAATACAGTAACACTTTCTGCGTCTTGCACAGTGTATCTTCTTTCCTTCAAGTTATTAAAATAACAGTTTTCTTTCTTTTTTATTTTCTTTTTAAGGGATATGTAGTAATATTAGCATAAATATTTTAATTTGGACAACTTTGATTCTTACCAGAAAACAAAGCATGTGAATAAAAATTGAAGTGTTCACCTCAGTTTGGGACCAACCTGCATGGATCTTTGTACAAACCGGTTTTGTATGTTAAGGAGGAGTTTACGGCCTTTCTGACCACCTTGTGTTCCTTTTTCTACACAGCCATGTATCACATGGAGCTGCCCCCAGCCTCCCCATGCACCCTGCTCTTGTCTGATTTCTCCCTGGGCTGGGCTTCTCATTCTCCACCAGCAACCCCACTATCCCAAACTTTATAGTCCTGCTGGTCTTCAGCAAAAGGAGTAGAAACTGGAGGGCAGTTTCTGGATAGTTTTCTAAGAAACTTCTATTATCTTTATAAATATAAGATGATAAAAAAAAACAACCCGACAATAGTGATAAACAACAACAATTGTAGAAGTAGGTCTTGCCCTTTCACCTTTCTTCTTCCTTGCTAACTTGTTAGATTTCATTTCTAAAGCTAGCCCCTAAGGTCTTTTCTCTTATTTGACCACTTTTTTTTTTTTTTCTATCTGACTATCCCAGCTATCAAAATACCAAGGCCCAGCAATCAAAATTCATATTGTGGCTACACTGGCTAACAGGTCGAATCAGAATTTACTAACTCTTCCTGACACAAATTTCCCTGCTTTCCCTTAAAAACCACTTCTGCAGATACAGTTGCTGTTTCAACTGATTGTCTGATTCAGAGGCAGGTCCAATCCACGCATTATACTTCCAGGATAACGAATCTCTTTCGTGCAGAGGAGTTGGTGTCCAGGTCTGTTCTGTGTCATCTCTGGGGCCCTCCTCAGGATCCATAGACAGTAGGAGATGGTCAACACAGAAAAAAGAACTCTGTCATATTTTTGAGGATTCTTTGTTTCATAATGCTTTGTCTGGGCATCTTTAACCTTATGAACTTTTTTCTTATGTATTATGGTTTCTGATTTTGTGTTTATGAGTTTTCAGCGTGTATTTGTTTTAGCATCTGCATATGTTTTTTATGTTTTTTTTCCTTTGGTTTCCTCTATCCCATTTATTTGTTTGTCTCACCCTATTCTGTTTTGTTTTTTATCTTATAACATCATCGTAATTATTATTTATTATTATTATTACTAGTGTTATCATTGATGCTTGTTTTTATTCTAATGACAGAGAGAATAAAATGGTGTAGATCTGGGTAGGTGGAGAAGCGGGAAAGACCTGTGGTGTTTGAGGGAGAGAAGACATAATCAGAATGTACTGTATGAAAAAAAATCTATTTTCAATGTTTTTAAATTGAAGAATCAGCTCCAAGCAATACTTTTCATTTTGACTTCCTTTTTATCTCCATTTCCAGTGTGAACTGGTAACATCAGTTCCTGAAACATCTGGTGATTCAGCCAATGGAACAACTTGTGTATTTTTGCCTTACCCCTAATCTTTAGGATTGTTTCTCAGGTAGTTTTGTCACCACTACTAACTAGCCCATGTGCCACTAAGGCCTGCTCTCCATCTTTTCTTATGCCCCAGCCTCTCCATATTAGTGAGGTCTGAGGATCAAGCAGAGGTGTGTTTGTGTCCAGTTTTCTGGTCTGAAACCTACAAATATCAATATTTACTTGGGACCCACTCTTGCGATTTTATACACGTTTACACATGCTTTCCAGATGTTTTAAAAAATTAAGACTGCAGTGTCTCGGGCTGTGTCTGCCAGAGTCTACATGTACCAGTCCTCAGGGGAGGATCGTGGCGAGGTGCCCTGAACTGTTAATAGGTAGAGTTTAAAGGGGGCCTGTCCTGAGAAGGGACTGTGAGACTCGGAGCATCTTTTCTCTCTCTTCTTCCTGACTCCAAATGTGGCTGCTTGGGTCCTCATGAGCTCCTGGTGCCCTTCCTAGTGCCTAACAATGGAGCCGTGTCATCTGAGATGTAAATCTCCTGAGCTGTAAACTAAACAAATCATTTCTCCTTATTATTAGTTGCCTCCGATAGTGCACTGCTGATGAAGGTACAGAGTAATATGAGATAAAATTAATCTACCTTTCCTACGTTGGTTAAAGTCCCAAGTGCATCTAAATGCTTCCTAAGATTATACAATCTTTTGGTTTATTGTGTTTATGTATGAGTTACTTTTAACTTAATTTGTATTGCAATATTTTTATTAATTTTTGAGAATTTCATACAACGTATTTTTTAAATCATATTTACCCCTCCTCTTCCTAATGTCTCCGAGATTCACCTCCCCCTCTCCCTAACTTTGTATCCATTAAAAACATAATCTCTCAAGTCCGATTTGTGCTGCACACACACTCATGGGTTTGGGGCCATCCACTGAATGTGCTTGTCCTACCTGGAGCCTCACCCTTAAAGAAACCTGACTGTCTCGCCCCCAGAAGTCATCAAATGTCATAGTTTCTGTCAGGGGTGGTAGCTAATAAACCCTCTCTGTCTTTCTTGTTAGAATGTTGACTGACTTGATCTCTTGCAGCTGCATTGCGTTCATGAGTGCAGCGGCCTTGGCATGAGCAGAGGACACTGCTTGCTCTGTCATCCCCTCACCTCTGGCTCCTACATCTTTGTGACCCATCTTGAGATGGTTCCTGAGCTTTGAGAAATGAGTGACATAGTTGCCTCACTTATGGTTGAACACTTCCCTGATACTTACTCTCTGCACGTTGACCAATTGTGTCAACCCAATTTTTTGAAGGCCACCTGATTTTCAAGGGGTTGAAATAACCCAAGAATCTCCTCGTATGTATTCCCCTGGCTACACTTCCTACTGAGCCTAAAGTGTACACACATTCAGCTGCAGCTCACGCGTTTTCAAGTCAAAGAACACTGGCAATTCTTTGACTTAGGAGGCAGTCTAGTGAGGGGAGCTTGAAAACCTATTTCTAGGGTTGCCTGGGCCTGAAGGATTTAACTTTTCTATAGTAACTGCTCTCCAGCAGCAGCAACCTGGTTGTATTAGAAAATGATGAGAATTTTACTGACCTAAAAAACAAAATGAAACATAACAGAAAATCCCAGAAAAGCCCTTGATGTGCTCCAACTGGCAAGCAAAGAGGTCTGGTGGTTTCCCCTGCTTTCTATGTGGGGAAGGAAGTATAGGGGCCTTAAATCAATTCTTTCCACCTGTACTGTGATGTGTTCATTGTCCTGAGGTCTATCACGGCACTGTTAGGACATCTCCTAGGGATATTCTGCATTCAAAGGAAAGGGTATTTCTGAGGAGTTAGTCTTGATGTATGCTAGTACTCATCGGGTTTAGTTTGATTTGAGATAATGTATACAAAATGCATATTTAAGCAGAAAGTGCTACACAGTTTTCCAACTGGATTTTGACACATGCTCTCCTTATCCACATCAAAAAAAGAATTTAATTTCTTTTTAAATTTAGGTTTAGGTTTCAATCTATTCCTGAAAGTCTGTTTGTAAGAAATGGTGGTCTGGGGCTGGAGAGATGGCTCGGCCGTTAAAGGCAAGGCTCACAACCAAAAGTATAAGAAATGGTGGTCTGGCCTCTCATTGTTCCTGGATCAATCTGCTTGTAGATGAGTTAGAAAAGGCAGGGAACACACACTGAGACATTTAGATAGCCATTCCTCTCACGTGTGAAGTTTATGGCAAAAGGAGGGGATTTTTTTGTTAAGTACCCCAGACTGAATGAATCCAGATGAATTGTAATCCTGTAAGATTTTGCTACATTTCTATGAACAGTAGCCAGGCAGCTGGTAATTGCTGTCCGGGGCTGTTTGCACACACGCAAATCAAGAAATGTGTTTGTATTCCATGTCCTGATGAGATACTGGCAGCACAAAACAGTATTTCACCTTTACTGAACTTGGTATTTATGACTGAAAGGAACCCTATATTATTTCCAAGCAAAGGTATCTCTTCAAGAAATACTTGTGTAATTTATGTGGTCATAAAATGGTACGAAAGACATTTAATAGGTGAACAGTCACCTTGGTAAAAATTACAGATTAAGGAATTAATTAATATTAATTAAGTAAATATTACCTGAATTAAGATGAAACATCCTGAATGTAACTGTCAATAAAAGCCACATATATCATATCTGATTGAAATCCAGAATATTTGGGGTTGGTTTTATTCATTTATAAATTGCATACATGAAAATAAATTATTTTTTTTTTTTGTATAATTCAATGTATGCCAAGAAATTCACATGGTGGAATAGTCCCCACCCCCAGTCAACACATGGCTATTTTATCATCCTACACAGTTGCCTCGCAAGACTCTCCTGCCCTTCTCTCTCCTCAGCCTCTGCTCATTGCTTATTTATTTTCTACTTTTCATCAGAGAACTGGAATTACAGAGCATCAAGTCATTACTTTCCTTTATCTAACCTATTTGTGATTCGCCCATTTCATGTAAGTGTTCACACTTTCTCTTTATCATTGGCTGCCATTCTTTTGTATGACATGTACAATTTCCTTATACATTCACAAGCACACACACACACACACACACACACACACACACACACACACACACCCTTGGCTTTCCTGGCTGCATTATATAGAAGTTTGGGTTGTTCCACATCCTCACCAAAAGTGGATACTTGTCCAGTATTGTTGCTATAAATACCACAGGCTGGTCATGAACCTGTGGTCCTCCTGCTTCAGCCTATACAGTTCTGGGATAGCAGATACATGTGTCGGTGATGAACAGTCAGGCGTTTAATCTAAGTGTTCTACTTGGTGCCTTGTGGTATCTGACTTAAGTTTCAACTTTTATTCTGCAGTTAAAATAATGCTGAGTGTCCTTCTATTTACTAACCCTCTAAATCTTCTTATGATGTGCCTGTTCAAATATTTTTCCAGTTTATTTTCAAAGTTTAAGTCATCTTACTGAGCTAAAATGCTCTCTAGATACTTCATAGACCAGCTTTTTTTTTGAGGTTCATGTTTATATGGTCTCCTAGTTGTGGCTTGCCTGTCTTTATTTTGTTTGCTGTTCTCTGCTATTTAAGGTTTTACATGGATTTTTGTTCATCAATACATACATACATATATACATACATACACATATATATATTTGTGTGTATATAAATATTTTAGCTTTTATATGATCTTTGAGTCTTGATTTAATCACAGATATAATAGACAGTACCATTTATCATTAAATATTAGCTTATATTTTTTCATTGGAAACAGGATACATCATGTTTTATTCTCCTACTAAGTAGCTTTTAAATGAACACACATTAATTGTCCATCTTAAGGAGATTCGAGATAATATTTGCATGCAAATATATAGTGTGCATTCTAATCTCCCATGTTGTGCCTCTGTCTCACCTGCTTTGTAACTTTCTCCATTCCTGGTAATTATTGTTTTTCTTTGAGGTTGATGTTTGAAGAGTAAGAGGTTTCCATTTCACTAAACAATAATTTACCAACTTTGAAACTCAATTTGAATTAGTGTGTGTGTGTGTGTGTGTGTGTGTGTGTGTGTGTGTGACAACTTGTGGAAGTTAGTTCCTTCCTTCCACTGTGGTCTCAGGCAATAGATCTCAGATCTTTGTCTTTGGCAGTGAATGTCTTTACCCACTGAGCCACCTTACCAACCATTAATTTTATTTAACAAAGTATTTCCTTTGGAGTTTGTGCCTTTTGTATCTTCCGTAGACAAACTTTATCTAGATGGAAACTACTACCTGTGGGGAGCCGACAGAAGGCGGCTATCATCTGTGCAGCCTTCTTGAGCCATATACCCTGAAAAGAGACTTGTTTACAATAGCCTACAACAGCTGAGGACACTCTGATAGCATCTTGTTTTAGACACCCAGGATCTTCCCTTGGGTGTGTGAGACTTAAAGGTGTGTGACTTAAAGGCATGACTTAAAGGTGTGATTTAGAGATAAAACTTAAGGGCGTGACTTAAAGGTGTGGCTTAGAAGTGAGACATATAAAAGGGGAGAGGCAGACAGAAGAAATTATTAGACACTTGTACTTGGTAGTAGGCACTTGAGACGGGCAACTAGGAATTAGACACTTAGGATTAGACACTAGTACTCGAGACTGAGATTTGGAAAAAAAACTTGGAACTTGGAAAGTACTTGAGACTTAGACTTAGAACTTGGAACTAGGGACTAGGAACTCAAGACTTGAGACTTGGACTAGGAAGAGAGACTGAAGAACAAATAGGATTGAATCATACTCTGTTTGGTCTCCATTCTTTGAGTCCATCCTCATTCTCTCTCTTGCTGAACCCCCACCCTCTGACTGGAGCAGCTTGGGGCAGCACAAGCTGGAACAATTTAGCCTCCAAGGCTTTTGGCAGTGCAGGTTCCAATATTGATAGAGTGGTCTAAGACATTTTGGCCCCCAAGTGTGGGACAGCTCAGGCCACAACAACTACCACACTTTTATTTCTAGAAGTTCTGTGGTTTTGATTTTATGTTTAGGTATAGCCCATTCTGGACTTCTGTGTGTTTTCCTGGTATGTTGATGACAGCGAAATTCACTTATAAACATACACACACACACACACACACACACAGACACACACACAGAGACACACACACACACACACACACACACACACACAGACGCACACACCATTGTGTTTTTGTTCATCCCCCCTAATGCCCTATCCTACATTTCCTTCCCTTTATTGGTTCTTCTCTTTCTAAATAGTCTCTCTTCCTGCTTTTAAGTCACATGTATCACATGAACCCTTTCTTTTTCCTCCATTCCTGTTTTTCTTTTCCTTAAGTTTCTTCTTCCCTTCTTATGCGTCTATTTCTACCTTCATGATATATAACTGCACACATAAATTTAAGTCTAGAATTGGTATACAAGAGAAAATGCACACATTGAGAAAGGATAGTCCTGAAGAATGAGTCCACAGGTGTCTGGGCGTCCAGGGAGATGTGACAGTGGAGTGTCATATACATCTGTGAGAGTAAAGGTTCTAATGTAAATGCTGCAGGCTAAAGCTGGCTTCTGAGCATGAACACTAGCATTCTCATGGATCTGTCTTGATGTTTATCCTCTTATAACATGAGTTACACTTTCTTTAATGTGTCTGCTTGTCTACGACAGCTCAATTGTTTGATTTTAAAAAAACTTATAAGGAAGAAATTAATTTACCTCATTGTTTCAGAGTCTGAAAGTCCAAGGTCATGCAGTTTCATATGTTCAGACTCCAGTGAGGACTCCAGACAGCAGGACTATGGGCCAGTGACATAAATTACATAATAAAATGTATCCAGAGACATTTGGGCCTTATAGACCTTTCCCAGAGTATGCCCCTAGTTTATGCAAGGGTGTCTCAATATTATTTACTTATTTTATAAACAACCATATTATTAACTCTTTGATGATTTTGTGCATGCACACAATGTATTTACCCCAGCTCTTCCCTCTGCTTTCTTTAGATTCACCTCCACCTCCCTGCCCGCTCCCAAGTTTGTTTCCATTTCTTTTTTTATAACCTACCAAGTCCAATTTGTGTTGCCTATATACTCATGGATGTGGAACTATCTACTGGAGTGTGGCCAACCTCCCAGGGATGACATTCTAAAAAAAAAAAAAAAACAAAAAACCAAAAAACCAAAAAAAACTGACTCTCCTGTGCTCCCAGAAGCCATTAATTATAAATAGCTCCTCAGTTAAGGGTATGGGCTTCTGAGCCCCTCCCCTCTACAGTTTAGCATGTTAACCGGTTTAGTTTTGAGTAGGTCTTGTGCAGACAACCACAGATGTTAAGAGTTCATTACTGCAATGGCCCTGTCATGTTCAGAAGACACTGCTTTACTCCTTTACTAAGCAGTTCACTTCTGCACAAACACAATTACAAATGATAGCCAGCTAAATATATGCCATATACAGTGTTTATTATTAACTTTTTTCCAGGGACTTTTGAAAAAACAAACAAACAAACAAACACTCCATAGATACTGCTGAGGATATTGTCCCTGGCATCTCCATTCATCTCTTCTTTCTTTCTGTGTTGTTTGATGATGGTTATTGATCTACTTCCATGTTCCACACTGGGCAGTAGCTACTGACTTAGCTGCTTCATGGCTTCTGTATCACTCCCTTGATTTACGACTGATACACAGATCATAAGGATGTTCAAATGCTGGTGTACATTTCTACGCCTCTCACAAAGCTGTAACTATTACAGATGTTCCAGAAGTTTTTCCCAGGGTTTTTACAGACATGGTTCCCTGTTACAAAGTGTCCTTTTCTATTAATTGCTGAGTAGTAATGATCTTAATAGAAGGTACTGGACAAGTCAACCAACATAATTTACAAGGCAGGGTGTAAAGTGAAAATGGATAGATATTTATTTAAAAAAAAAAACTGTTTTCAAGATTGCAACAAAATTATATAAGACCTCCATCAGCAGAGTCTGTTGAAGCATGAACCATTTGCATTTGCAAGCTGCACTCTTAAGATCCTTCATGATTTGCTTGTGTTTTATATAACACAACCACCCATTTCTCTGCTACACGAATTCACATTCCTTTTCTGTCATCTCTTTAACCTTAGCAATAGTATAGAATTGAATGTTACTCCCATGATTCTGATGACTTAGTCACCTGTGCAGGCATTACTTGTATACTCCAATATGACTAGTAGAGGCAAGGTAAGCTCTGTGTTGTTCATGACAAATGTTTATGGTCCAGCAATAAGTACGAGGCTAAGCAGTATACACTGAAACAAAAGAGTCAAGCATGGTAGCACAGATTTGTAATCACAACCCGCACAAAGTTGAGGCAGGAAGATCAGGAGTTCAAGATCATACTTAATTACATAAAGTGTTTGAGTCTAGCATGTGCTGTATGAAAGCCTGTTTTCAAAATAAAGAGAAAGAAAGGAAGACAGACAAATAGAAAGAAAAAAGGAAGAAGGAAAGAAAAAAAAGAAAAAAGCAAGCAAGCAAGAAAGAAGGATGGAGAAACTAAAGGGACATAGATCCCATATAAAGCCTACTTTTGGATTCCAGGCTTTAACTGTTCTGTGGCTTTAAATAGTTGTTCTCTGTTACCATCTGTCAATTTTCTTGTCAGTGGAGGTGAGACTAATAGTTAAGATACTAAAGTTGATACAGTTAGAATTAAATATATTTTGGCACTGGGGACAGTATTTGACACATAGTAAGTACTCAAAACTTTAGTTATTTCTCTTGGTTTCTGTATTTGAGGCCAAGAAAAACATGTAACATTTCTACTCTTGACTTTTATGACCAAAATTTGGATTAATATGGGCTATCTGTTCTAGTACAAGTTGACATTTTGCTTGTCATACATAAAGCAATAAATATTAGCTTTGGATGTATTTCAAGATTAGAGTCTATAAGATACATGTATTTTCTGACTTAGCAGTTGGTGGGTTCCTAGGTCTAAAGGTGTGTGCATGTGCTGGAGATGGAACGAAAGTGAGTGCTTCCCCTCCTGCCTTCCCTCCCTTAATTTTCTTTCCTTTCATTCCCCCTTCCCTCTGCTTCTGCCCGTCTATTCCTGTCCTTGTCCTCAAATAGGGTAGCACAGTTTCAGGCCTAGAGAATAGATTCTTTTCTAAGGAACTCACAGCCCACTGAAGAAGAGTGCTAAGAAAACTGAGCAGATTTAAAATCTGGGAGAACACAAATAGGGACACACACACACACACACACACACACACACACACACACACACACACAAACAATCTAACATGTGCTTTGAGACACTAGAATACCTACTTGAGGACAGCAGCTCCTGAGCAAGCACTGCAGGGATATTTGGGGACATAATAAGAGAAGCATCTTAGAGAATCCCTGTCTCTAAGTACCAGTCATAGCGAGAACTTACGAGTATTCTGTTCAAATTCCACCAGCAGTTTGTATATAGAACAGAAAAATGAAGGCTGGTAATTGTGATTTAATTGTATTTTAATTCATAGCAAATGTGGATGCGGAAACAGTAAAATCAGAAGAGCCAGGTTTTTAATTTGTCTCTTCCTGTCATTCTGACTCTGCTTGTACCCCAGCTTTGCAGCCACCCTGGGAGTTTTTGCCTTTTGTCTTTACCCTTTTGTGGAACAGGGTAACCCTGTGGATTTCATGTTTCATGATTATGCCAATCCTAAGAGGAACCTGGCAGCAGGCTGTGGCCCTATTCAGATGCTGAGTGTTTCTTGAGACTCGCATGTGGCTATATTCTTTACTTTCCATTTCAAGGTAGATTTCATTGCTTGTTCTTCCTCTCCCTATGCCCACCCCTGCTAACCGGATTTTGTAGAATAATCTGAGATACACGCAGTTTATGTATCTGAATTAGAACACTGACATTGTGATTCTAAAATAATATTTCTTTTAAAATGATTACAACTTGTTTCATCTTTTAGGCAACTCTTTCCATCCCTTTCTTTTTTCCATTGTCAGGTAGAAGTGTATTGGGAACTAGCTATCTCTGCCACTTTCTCTTCCCTCCTTTCATGAGATGCTCATTGTTACAGCAAGAGAGCTATGCATCTCTTCCCTCTGAATCCGGGGTGCTATAGGATGTGTTGGATGATCTATGCCTGCTCACTCCAAGCCTTACATGCACTAGCAGCTTTCATTTTATTCCCTTGGAAGACTTTCACAAGAGTCACTGAAATCCTTCCCGTTGTGTTAGAAGCCATAGGAATATTGAGACATGTTGGCAAATACTCCCAAATAAGCTACCAGTGGATAGCTTACACCAACATCTGGCCTGTGTTTTTCTCATGGAAAGCAACCTTTCTGTCTAATCAGAAAGCAGTTGTTTATCATCCTATCATTTGGGCCATAATTGCACCTATGGGCACATCTTGCCATGGCAGTTTTTATTGTAGTTCACAAATACTCTCCTTTAAAAATCAATTACCTATTTGTCTCTCTACTTTGGGGGTTTCAATCTCCTAAATGGAAACACTGATGACATAAAAAACATTTTTTTTTCTATTTGTGGTTTTTAAATGTCTGGTGAAAAAAATCATGCATATCTAGTTTTTTGAGTAGCCTGACTGTGGTCATTGTGCTAGCCTGAATATATAACTCAATACTTTTATAACTAAATACTTGCCATTGTTAATCTATACTTGGTCATTTTTGTGACTACCTCAGTTTTAGATCTCCTTGATTTTAGTGGGCTTTCCCCTCTGAGCACCTTCTTATCTCTATGGATAGACAAGGTAAGGCTGAAGTGTCTAGGCAAAGCACCAGGTTTCCAAGTGAAGACATTAGATATGCCCAGGCGAAGCCACTCCATTTTGTCATTCTACTGCTGCTGTCCATAAATGAAGAGGCCAATATACCCCATTAAAACCATGCATTCTCATGAAAAGAATAAAATTTCTTGTTCTGGCATTGTAGGTCAACAACATTGACTCTAACTTTCTGGAATTTACATGCACAATTGCCTATATGATTCAGAGATGATTTAAGTACTGTACGTGAAGCATTTTAGTAAAACGCAAATTTCTGTGTTACTGCCACATGAGCATCTATATTTATATCTAAACACAGCAGGTTCGATTTGGGATGCATTTCAGAAACATTTCAATATCCAATGGTTTTTTGAAACTGTCTTTAATTACTCAGCATCATAGAATTCAAACAAAAACAACAAAATAAGCACATCAAAACATGTTTGACTTGAATAAAAATAGCAGGCAGCTGGAGAAACAGGCACACGTTGCAAAATAGGCTGTATGCATCACAGTTTACATAATTATAACTGGGTAGCTTCATCACTGCTGGCAGTTAGTGGATTGGTGATGGAAGAGAAGTTGTCTCACAGTCTTGTTTGACAAAGGGAAAAGGAGCCAGGAAACGTGTGTGTGTGTGTGTGTGTGTGTGTGTGTGTGTGTGTGTGTGTGTGTATTGGTTTTCCTTGTCAAGTTTTCTAGAAGAGAAACACATTCATTTACTTTGGACACGCCACAGGTGACATGTCCCTAGTTATCCAGGAGACAAGCAGCAACATTAGGGTGGAGCCATCTTAATCATGTCCAAGTTGACTTGAAAATAGAACTTATGTTCTGTTCATAATTACTTTAGAGTTATCAAAAAAGGCAATGTATTTGATGAATAAGTAGCTATAAATGAAAACAAGCAAGTAAAACATGCAAAGGTTTAACAACCATATATATAGGATATATAATAACTTACAGAAAAGGATGATAGACAGGCCTGGGGAAGATTAGCACCCATAGAGAGCAAACTAGATATGAAAGTTTGCTCATATGATATGGTGGGGTGGTGGCACAGATAGTAAAGCAATGAAGGAAAAGATGAGGGTATTTGCTAAATAAACAGAAATGTATTGATGTATATATTCATAAACATTTAATTCTTATTAGAAACTCAAGTGTTGATGTATAGACTACAAAAGAAAAATAGTTCCTTTCATGCAAGCCGAGTATGACATGACACATGTCACTGCTTTAAATTGGAAATTATATCAGTGTAATAGAAAATAAAATAATAACCTGAAGGTTATTTATTTTTTTTTCTGTAATATAATGTGGAAAAACTAAGCCCCAACAACAAAAAACCTTTTCATGTTTTAAACTGAAAAGTAGTGAGTAAAGTTTAGGTTTGGTTCATGATCCATAAGTATAGCTATGAGGCACAAGTAGATATTATGAATCAGAAACACATAAAGATACATCAAAGCAAAGTTATGGGTGAGTTTGGGGTGAATGGGTGTTGGAGAATCTAAAACTTGTAGGTGATAGATCATCAAGGAGATCTAAGTACGAGTCTGCACTGGGCCTCCCTGGCTCAGTGCTATTTATAATGGGATGTCTGGTTGTGAGTTGTGCTACAATTCTTATCTATTTATATTACCTGTTTGTTACTACATATGAAATTACTTCCCAAATGATCAGTGTCAATAAATGTACATTTATTACTTCATTATTGCTATGGATTAGAAATTTATTTAGTTGGCTTAATATCTTATGAGGTTGAGTCAGAATGCCAGCCATGTTTGCAGTCATCGGAAGGCTTGGTAAGCTTGGACGGTCTGTTATACTCACTTTCATGGCTATGGACAAGACGTCTTAGAGCCTTGCCACATGATTCTCTAGCTAATACTGTCTGAGGACCAACTAGAAAGTAGCTTTCTACATTGATTGATCTGGAAGCAACACTGTGTCTTTTGATATATGAAATTATGTTCCAGTATTTCTGCATTTTCTGTAGCCCAGGAGAATTAGGCCTCACTTTTATAAGAAAGAAGTATGAAAGAATTTGTGGAAATATTCTAAAGCAGTACACACTGAGAAATCTATATTATGTCGCTTGAGAGATTTCGACTATTGGATAAGACTTCTTAGAAGATATATATCAATCAGTTGAGTTACTAGCAGAAAATTATTCATGGAGATTTGATAATGTGACTATTTACATAAATAAATTCAGTATATTTAAAATCATTATGGATTTCATAGATTGTAGTTTCATAGTATATTACCAGAGTGTTAATAACAATCAGGTTGGTACCATCTGAAATGATTGTGTAATAAACCAGATTTCTTTTCTTTTTAAAAATTAATTGTTTAATTTATTTATATTCCAAATGTTGTTCCCCTCTAGGTTCCTCTCCCAGAGTTCTTCACCCCATTGCCCCATTTCTTTGCTTTTGAGAGGGATGCCCACTATCTTGGGCATCCCTCTTCCCCGGGGCAGCAAGTCTTTACAGGATTAGGCACATCCTTTCCCAATGGGGCCAGACAAGGCAGTCACTTCTCTTCTACATATGTACCAGGGGCTTCTGACCAGCCAGTGTATGCCTTTTGGTTGGTGGCTTAGTCTCTGGGAGCTCCCCAGGTCCAGGTTTACACTGTTGGCCTTTTTATGTGGTTGCCATCCCCTTCAGTTCTTTCAATCCTTTCCCTAACTATTCCATAGGGTCCTGTACCTCATTTCAATGGTTGGCTGTAAGTATCTTTATCTGTCTCAGTCAGCTGTTGGTAGAGCCATGTTAGTCTCCTGTCTGCAAGCACAATGTAACATCAATAATAGTGTCTACTCTTGCCAATAGACAGGTCATCCAGTCAATACCTAAACAGAGAATTGCAGGATCTATCAAATATTTACAGAAAATTTCATTAAAGCACAAAATAAAATACATTCTCATTACCTTATGGAACTTTCTCCAAAATTTACATTATACTGGAACTCAAAGCAAATGTCAACAAATACAAAAAAATTGAAATAACATCTTGTCTCCTATCATACTACCAGAGACAAAAGCTGGATACTAACAATGAAAACAACAGAAAACTTACAAACTCATGGAAACTGAACGACTCTCTACTGAATGAAAAATGAGTAAAGACAGAAATTAAAAAACAAATCAAAATCTAGGATTGAGTGAAAATTAATACAGAACATAAATAAGCATATAGACACAATGAAAGCTATTCTAAGAGAGTCAAATTCATATACTAAGCGCTTACATAAAAACTTGGAGATATAGTAGAAACTTAACAGCTCACCCAAAAGCTCTAGAACATAAAGAAGAAATCACACCCCAAAAGAGTGAATTGCAAGAAATATCAAAACCCTGTTGCCAGAGATATTAGAAAACGAACCCACAGACTTCCTGCACTACTGCTGGGCTGCTCCTAGCCCTCTAACTCTTGGGCAGGGCTGGAGCTCTTGAGCTGGTTCGACTGCTGCTTTCCAGCGTGCACTCATAGTGTTTCCAGCTCCGGTTCGCTTGTCCCTGGAGCCGCTAGTTCCTTCACAGCCATAACCACCTGGTTGTTGGTGGATCCACCTTCCAGTAACCCAGTAAATCAAAAAAAAGTTAACCAATGGATTTACACGTTAGCAAATACCCAATACACAAGATGCCCACACAATTAGAATTGTTATCCCAATTACCTAACCTTAATATGAATAACTTCTAGAGACACACTAGTAATATCTGCCACCATTTGCTTCTCCTCTCTCTCCTTTTCCCCTCCTCTCTCTTATTCCTTTCTCCTCCCCACTCCTAGTACCGCCTCCTTCTTCCTGGTCGGTCCAATGACAGGGCTCTCACTGCAAATACAATGGGCAGGAAATTTCTGCCACATTACCCAGGGCTGAATCAGTAAAAAATAGAAACAACAACAACACAATATAAAAAATCAGTTTTTTAAAGAAAATAAATAAGATTGACACACCCTCATTCAAATTAACTAAAAGGCAGAGCTAAATTCACAAAATATGAGAATGGGGCATATAACAAGAGACACCAAGGAAATACTGAGACTCATAAGGACATACATTAAAAATTTATATTCAACAAAATTGTAGAATCTAAGAGAGAGAGATAAAGAAAGAGAGAGAGAGGGAGAGAGAAAGGGAAAGGGAGAGGGAGAGAGGGAGACAGAGAGAGAGGAAAAATAATTTTTTTGGGGGGGGGTTTGGTTTTGGTTTTTCGAGACAGGGTTTCTCTGGGTAGCCCTGGCTATCCTAGAACTCACTCTGTAGACCAGGTTGGCCTTGAACTCAGAAATCCGCCTGCCTCTGCCTCCCAAGTGCTGGGATTAAAGGTGTGTGCCATCACTGCACAGCTAGAAAAATAATTTTTGAAAGCATATGACTTACCAAGCTTAAGTTAATATCAAATAAGCAATTTAAAGAGACCCATAATTCCCAGTGAAATAGAAACAGTAATTAAAAGTTAAAAAAAAAAAAAAAAAACCCAAAGAAGTACAAGGCCAGATGGTGTTAATGCAGAATTCTACCAGACTTCAAAAAAGAGCTAATGCGGATACTCCTCAAATCACTTCACAAAACAGAAACAGAAGGACATTTGCCCAATTTGTTTTATAAGGCAACAGTTACTCTGATACTCAAACCACATAAGGACCCAACAAAAAAGAGAATTGTAGATCAATTTTCCTTATGAACATAAATATAAAAATTTTCAATAAAATATTTGCAAAACAAATCCAGGAACATGTCTAAAGAATTAAAAATTAGGCTTCATCCAGAAATGGAGGAATGGTTCAACATACATAAACTTATAAATGTAATACATTATATAAACAAACTGGAAGACTGTGGGGAGCCGTCAGAAGGCGGCTATCATCTTTGCAGCCATCTTGAGCCATATACCCTGATTAGAGACTTGATTACATCAGCCTACAACAGCTGAACACGCTCTGATAACATCTTGTTTCTAGATACCCAGGATTTTCCCTTGGGTGTGTGAGACTTAAAGGTGTGTGACTTAAGGGTGTGACTTAGAGATCAGATTTAGAGACAAGACCCAAGGGCATGATTTAAAGGCGTGACTAAAAGGCGTGGCTTAGAAGTGAGACTTATAAAAGGTGAGAGGCAGACAGAAGAAATCAGTAGACATTAGATACTCGGAGGAGTACAACTTAGAGTACAACTTGGAGGAGCAACAGATTACTTGACATTAGATAGAAGACACTTGGCTCTAGAGAGTACAACTTGGAGTTAGTTATTAGGCATTAGGTAGCAGGCACTTGGAAGAGAACTTGGAAGGAAGCTTGGAACTTGGAGGCACTAGGGACTAGGAACTTAAGATTTGGGACTTGGACTAGGAAGAGAGACTGAAGAATAAACAGGATTAAATCACACTCTGTCTGGTCTCTATTCTTCGCATCCGTCCTCACTCTCTCTCTTGCTGAACCCCGACCCACGGACTGAAGCTGCTTGGGGGCAGTGTGGGCTCTAACAATTTAGCCCCCAAGGCTTTTGGCAGTGTGGGTTCCAACATTGATAGAGCGGTCCCCAACAGAAGACAAAAGCCATATGATTATCTCATTAGAAGTAGAAAAGGTTATTGACAAAATCCAACATCTTTCATAATAAAAGTCCTGGAGAGATTGGAGATACAGGGTATATAACTCAACACAATAAAGGCAGTTTGCAGCAAGTCCATAGCTCACCTCAGCTTGAATGGAAACTCAAAGCATTTCCACTAAAATCTTAAACAAGACTAGGTTGTTTACTTTCTTCACATATATATTTAATACAGTATTTGAAGTCCTATAGAACAGTAGGACAAGTGAAGAAGAACAAGGAAATAAAAATTGGAAAAGAAGATGTCAAATTTCATTATTTGTGTATGCATGTGATATGATAGTTTACATAAGTGACCTTAAAAATCCTACCAGGAAACTTCTACAGTTCATAAATACTTGTAGCAAAGTAGTTAGATACAAAATAGTTCATAAAAATCAGCAGCCCTCCTACAGACAGATGACAAATGAACCAAGAAAGAAATCAGGGAATCAATACCTTCCATAATAACCTCAAGTAAAATGAAATATCTTAGAGTAACTATAACTAAACAAACAAAAAACTTACACACTAAAAGCTTGAAGTTATTGAGGAAAGAAATCACAAGATAGAATGATCTCTTATGATCATGGATCAGTAGAATTAACATAGTAAAAATGGCCATCTTATCAAAAGTAGTCTACAGAGTCAATGCAATCTCCATCAAACTTTGAATAAAATTTTCCACGGATCCTGAAAAGACAATTTTCAGCTTCATATGGAAACACACACCCCCCCCCCAAAAAATTGATGGCTAAAACAAAAAAGGAGGTGGTATCACTATCCCTAGTTTCAAATTGTACTACAAAGCTATAGTAATAAAAACAGCATGGTTCTGGCACAAAAACAGACATGTTGATCAACGAAATTAAATTGAAGACCCAGAAATGTATCCACACACATATCAAACCTGATTTTTGATAAAGAATCCAGAAATACATACATCTCAAATGATATCTCATCCACCCATAACTACCTATTCTATTTCCCTTTTCTAGGAAGGCCTATCCACCCATACCCTACTTACTCCTTAGAGTAAGGGACTCCTTACTCTACTCCTAACCTCTGTGATTCAATTGGATTGTAGCTTGGATGGGTGGGAACTATAACTGGAGGACCAAGTATGGAGGGGGAAGAAAAACAGCTAGAGTGGTGGTGAGGGAGAGAGTGGGTGGGTAGAACATTCTCATAAAGGCAAATGAAGGGAGGAGAGGGCAGATGTGGGATGGAGGGTTTGTGGAGGGGTAACTGGGAAGTGGGATATCATTTGAGATGAAAACGAATAGAATGATTAATAAAAAATAAGCATATTTCCATGGGAAAAATTAAGGGCCATTTGGGGTGTAGTATAGAAACCCAATCTACTAGAAGCTTTCTAAAATACATACATATATGAGGATGATCTAAATGAAATTGGTAATTAATACAGGAGTCAAAGTTCCAATTGGATATCTCTTATCACCATGATAAAGCTTCCAGAACGGGGATTGTGTTACACTTAATTGAGTTGTTGTCCAAAGAGGTCCCATGTGAATCTCTTAAACAATTCAAGCTGTTGGTTAAGACTACATATTGCTCTCTATAAACTGACAACAAGGTCCTGTTCCTGAAGACAACACCTATACAACTCATTGAACATGGAGAATTTGAGCTGGTACCTACATCAAGCCTTTTCCCCTACATCCTAGCATCTTTGGTATAGGAAGTTACTCTGCATGATACCAAAGGAGAAATGTAAACACCAAATCAGCCACAAACCCATCGATCTACAATAGAGTCCTACTTGCAAGACATACTAGAGAAATGGTGGTACAAAGCCTATGGGACCAACCAACTCATATGTGATTGGACTTAAGGCCTACTCCATGAGACAGAACCCATACCCTACACTGCTTGGGTGATAAGGAACCTGAAAACAGATAGCTCAATGACCATGGGTAAAAACAAATAGTGCTGTTTTAAAAATAAACAAATACCTCACAAATCCATAATAGAATGATTCCTAATGACAGTCTTCTGTACTCATAGATCAGTGCCTTGGTCACCCATTACCAGTGAAGCTTTTTTCTCCTGCAGCAGGTAGGAACAAATATATAGATTCACAGCCAGACTATCTTAGTTAGGGTTTTACCACTGTGAATAGACATCGCAACCAAGGCAACTCTTATGAGGACAACATTTAATTGGGACTGGCTTACAGGTTCAGAGGTTCAGTCCATTATCATCAAGGCAGGAACATGGTAGCATTCAGGCAGGCATGATGCAGGAGGAGCGAAGAGTTACATCTGAAGGCTGCTAACAGAATACTGGCTTCCAGGTATCTAGAACTAGGGTATTAAAGCCCACGCCCACAGTGACACACCTACTTCAACAAGGCTACAATAGTGCCATATGCAAACCATCACACAGACCTTGGAACACTCAGCCCTAAATAGAGTGTCCCCATCAAATCTCTCCCCACAGGTCTCAGGGAACCTGGGGAAGAGGAGATGGAAAGAGTGTAACAGCCAAAAGGGATGGGGTGCACCAAGGAAATAAGGCTCTCTAAATCAAAGGGACTGAGATAGCCTAAACAGGATCTGCATGGGTCTGCACCATAAGGGGCCCTAGAGCTGAAAGGAGAAACAGACCCATGTCCCCATCTTTAACCTAGAAGCTATCTCCAATTGATAACTTGTTGAAAAAGCAAAAATCTAGTTTCCTCTAAGAGAGTCTCACTAGGTAAACAAGCCACACTTAAGGGAAGGCATGCCCCACAGTAGATGACAGATAGAAAATGAACTCAAGGGCACCTTTGGAGATTGATTGTCTCTCAATGTTGTATCTGGACCTTTTTTTTTATTATTATTTTAAAAGTTTATCTTCTTTTTATTTTCTTTATTTGTACATATGTTGTTCCCTTTTTACCCAGCAGGTTCTTTGCGTATTTATCATAGCTTCCAGTTTAGTGTTTTTATGGGATTTTTTTTTTTGAGCATGAAAATTAGTGTGCCTCTGCATCTGTATCTATCTCTTGTGCCTTGTCCTGGCCTCTTTTACTTTTGCATATCTTTCTATCCTAATTTGTTAGTTTTTGTTTTGTCTCATTATATTTTTATCCCCTTGAAGCCTGTTGGTTTTCTAATAAGAGACAGAAAGGGGGTGAATGTGATTGGGAGAGGAGGTAGGGAGACACTATGAGGACTAGAGGGAGCAGAACTGGAATGAAAATATATTATGTGAGAAAAAAACTATTTTCAATAAAAGGAAAAATTTACAAGTGAGAAAAAATGTAATGATAAGTTAGAACAGTTTTTCACTCTCCAAAACTACATTTTTGAATGAAAATAGATGTTGAATTTTGTTCAAAGACTTGCTAATGATCTCTAGAAATAGCCATATGGCATTTCCTTTTTGAGTTATCAATATGCTAAATTAAATTCTGTATCTTTGTTTGATAAGACAACTTTTATAACTTGAATACATTTAAATTATAGTATATTTTAATTTTAGTATACAATTTTCTTCTACTTGTTAATACTTCTTTCAACTATTACTTAATACTTAATATTTAAAAATACTTAATTAATTATTAAAAATTAATACTTAATACTTAAAAAAACCTCTGAAAATCATGACCAGCACAACACTACTTAAATTAAGATTAATACATATTAGTATATATTAAGAGTTTTGAAATTGTAAGTTATATCGTATAAAGAATAAAATTGTTTCCCACACTAATAAAGATAGGCTCATATTACTCTTCCAAACAAAAAAAAGTCACTTTTGAATAAACTTCTGGGTAAAAGAAATACTAGCACCTAACTGATGAAATGAAAAGCAGTGTGCATTTCTTGGAATGTGACATCCAGATTTCTTGACTCAACGTTTTGATTTTTCTATGATTTGTCAGAATTATAAGCAAAGGCATAATTACAAATATTCTAATCTAGAACAATTATACTGCATTGACAGATGAATGTAGGGAAGAATGAAATGTTACAAAAGTAACAAGCAGGCCAAATTAGCTATTCCTTTGCCTCTGGGAATCTGGTGTTTGAATCTTGTCAGCTGGGGTTGAAACTTTGGTTTAGGTACAGCTATTTTCCCGGTCTCCATCTATGATTTGGAAGCTTAGGAAATTCACGAGAGTTTCACACAGTGTGCCATACTTATTTGATCTGAAACACAGGGAAAAAATTATCATGTTCAATATCTATCTCAGAGATTGCAATTAAAATAAAATATATGTGATAAAGCACTATCATTTATGCCATATTTTGGGGAAATAAAAGCATAATACACATTAAAATGAATCATGCCCGAGTCACAGCCATTCATTTGCTGCATCCTGACCTGCTTGCTATCAACATGAAAATTCAGAAGGAAAATTAGCAATAAATACTTGATGATAGCTAATGCAGAGCGGAATATGTGAGTGGTATATGACTGATTATGGTTGCTGACACTTCCGTATTATATTTTATGATTAACTCTGTTTTACAAAGTGTGATTCCATTATAAATCTAACTGGAATTCCAACACATTCACAACACAGAGACACAGTGAGTACTTGCTAGGTTAAAAGGAACAGTTTGCTTTCTGAAAGCTTGCACCCTAGGTTGTAGGTAGTTTTTTTTTTTTTTTTTTCTGATATGTTGGGAATTATTAGTGTAGATACTATGATCCTCAAGGAGGGGTATGACTACTTAAAAACCTCTGAAAATCATGAATAACACAACACTACTTAAATTAAGTATATTAAGATTAATACATATTAGTATATATTAAGAGTTTTGAAATTGTAAGTTATATTGTATAAAGAATAAAATTGTTCCCCACACTATTGAAGATAGGCTCATTACTTACATAAGTAAATGATTAATTTATCATTGTAATAAGTGATGCAGGAGTCTTTATAGACACCACAAGAACATAGGGATGGCAAACTTGGCCTGTGCTCCTGGCATTGCCTTTGTAATTTACATGCCTTTATGAGAAAACAAACACACAAGACAAGGAATGGAGTATTGTTATAACTAGACAGTTATAACCACAGCCAACATTGGTTTCTCACCTATTGCTCTTCTTCTTCTTTTTTTTTTTTTTTTTTAAAGAAAGCATTATCTTCACCCCCGTTGACCACTTTGTGGCCCTGGTGAGCCACAGAAGAAAGGGGAGATTCTTGGGTGTAGAGAAACCTAACTTCATAGAGTTTTCACAGTTACCAATATGAAATAGTGAGTGATACCACGTGATCCTGTTATCAAAATTAGAGGTGGGAGAGAAAATGGATCTGAAGTAGGATAGACGCATTCCATCGTTTCAGAGCCAAGTTCAATTCAATGACATCCTTGCTTTAGTGATTACTTTCAATTTTGTCCTGTGCTGCTGTTTGTCTTTCCAGAAAAAGAAAGAAAATACATAGGTGGGGACTGGGTGTGTAGCAAGAGCTCATCATTCAGGCTCATTGAAGCAAGTGGAAAAAGAAAGGCTAAAAGACCCAGGGGACCAGAGAAAGCATCCTTGCCAAAGGTAAAGAGGTCAAAAGAAAAGTCTTGAGACTCGTTAGCAAGTGTTACAACATCATCTCACCATAACACTCATGAATCAAAATTGCAAATAGATTAGCCAAAAGTTTGCAAAGTTAAGAAAGCTAATGTTGCGTGTACAAACTTAAGTGAAATGTGCATGCACACACACATATAATATATATCATATCTCTATATACGATATGATCATAAGTAATCTAGCCTACAGGGAAAGTAACGGAAAGAAAGAAGAGAAACAGAGGAAACACCCAAAGAGCTAAAGCAAAGAAAAATACTGCTGCATAAGTAAGCAATCTAATGGCAGAAGGCAGAGAAAGGTCATGTAAGTCATTGCCTGATTATCCCAGCCTCTCTCCTCCCTCAGGTCTTATCCCATCCTGGGCTTTGGTTTTCCTGCAAATCATGGTAATTGGGAATCAGTTCACACAGCTGTGAACTACCAGTCACAGAGAGAGAGGCAACAAATTGGAAGCTGAGCCTCTCTGCTGGAGAGAGAAAGGAAGTGACTTGTTTATGTACCATTTCATCACTCTCCCCAAGAGGCTCTAGCCCCGTTTATGTTTCATTAAAGGTACAGTTACGTTGTGATTTTTTTAAAGCAAGAAGATTTGGCCAGCTGTTGCTGTTAGAAGACCTGAACTCAATTCTCAGTTAAAATCATGAACTGTTAACAATGTGAGAAAGCTAAGTCTGTAGATCATTTCCTCCTTTTACAGGTGAATGTCTTTTGAACTACAAATATTAAATGGTCTGCTACATTAGCTAGTGATAGTGTCTAGGCTACTATAATTGCCACTCATTTGGTTTACCACTTCTGTAACTGTTCTCTCAGGCTTTGGAAAAATATCCCTGGGATCCAGAGGTTGATCAATTTAGTGTTCTCTCTCTCTTTCTCTCTCTCTCTCACACACACACACCATTCCATGATATATGTTCAGTGTTACAGAGAATGCTATCACAAAGCTGGTCATTTCTCTTCTATCCTTGGTCCTGTTCTCATCCATGTGATTTTGATAATGATGGAAGTTACCACTTAATTTATTAAATTCAGCATTCCTTTCCACCTTTTGCTCTATTTACTTTTTTTTCCCCCATTAACCAACCCTTTCCATTATGCTGCCACAAACCATTTGTACTTAAGAACAAAATCAGATGCTACATCTCAAAATTTATTATTCTGGACTCTGGTTAAAAACACTTCTCATCATTCTCTAATGGACACATATTGGTTACAGGGTAATCTGTCCAGATAGGCAGAACCCAAAGCATATGTGTAGTGGTCTAGGGTGGCAGGGGGTGCTCAGTGTTTCCTAAAGTCAAGGGACACAGGTTCCTTTTTATCATTTAGATCTGACATCCCTCAAAGGCTATTTTGTTCATCTATTTGAAGCTAGTTCATGTTACCATTTGTAATTTTTAATCTACTGAAAGAAGAGAGGGCAGAAGACTAGTACCGTATATATTTACGTTTAAAGCATGGTGCCTGATGTACGTTGTGCCCATCTTCTTAGCTAAAGATTGGTCCTAACATCATGCTGAGAGGCATAATGTTTCTGAAAAGAAGAGAGAGAGAGGTGATCATGGGGCAGCTTTTCTTACTGTGATATTTGTTGAATTCTCCTTGGTCCAGATTTTACAGCCAAGATATCAGCCTGCTTCTGTTCTCAGTATTACATTTTTCTCTTCCGCATGAGGACCCTGTGGCACACAGCACAAACTGCCTCTCCTCACTTCTCTCAGTCCCTAGGCTGTCTACTCAAAATTGTCACAGTGTTTTCCTCCACTAGTGTAGATGGCCAATTGTGGAGAAAGTCATATTACTCTACCTATTACTGTTTGTAGATTTTGGAGCTCAGGTTGAGTCAATATACTCACATTATCACTGAATCTGCTAAACTATAAGCTGTTTTAAGATAAGAGTGATCCATCTTCTTAAACATCCATTATTTTCACACTACCTGGTTATAGATGAATGAAAAGAAAATTCTGGTGATTAAAAATATGAACATAATATGTTTCTAACTTTGTAAATTTTATGGTTAAATTAGTCTGTTATCTTTACTGTTTTCTAGATAGTATTGCTCTTCCCTCCCTCCCTCCCTCCCTCCCTCCCTCCCTCCCTCCCTCCCTCCCTCCCTCCCTTTGTTCTTCCCTTCCTTTCTTCCTTCCATCCTTTCTTCCTTCATGTTTCCCTCCCTTCTCTCTCTCTCTCTCTCTCTCTCTCTCTCTCTCTCTCTCTCTCTCTCTTTCTTTCTTTCTTTCTTTTTTCTTCTTTCTTCTTTTTGAGACAAGTTCTCACTATTATGTAGCCCTGGCTGTTCTGTTACTCTCTATGTAGACTAGGCTGGCCTTGAACTTAGAGAAATGCCCTTGCCTCTGCCTCCCAAGTGCTGGGATTAAAGGCCCTCTCAAGAAGATCATATTGGTCTTAGTCAAAGATAATATCACTATATGCCTAACTTTTCCTCATTTATCATAGTCACTCTTTTCTGTAGATTATACTTCTAAATCCCCTTAAAATTATATTTTTCCATTTACAATCCCAAACAATAGGCATATATCACATCTTCACATGGATTTACAGGTAATTGTAATAATTTAATTGTCATTCCTTTCATTGGCTTAATTGCCCTTAAATAGATGTTCTTTGTTAAAGTATAGAAACACCCCACATGTTACATTTTTCTCGTTACCAAAGCATTTCTTTGTAGTAATAAAACACCAAATAAATAAGAGCTCAAGAAAATTTTTGAAGGTGAAAACAGTTTATTGTCAAAGTGAATTGATTGCATTTAAGGAGCTTACTTTTCTCAATGTTGTCACTCTGAAGTTCATGCTAAAATCTGTCCTAGTGTGACCTGTTCTCTGAACCTTCACCCAGCTGATACCCTGTTCTGAAAGATATCTGTACTTTTCCTGAACACCTATGCTCCTGTGTCCCCACATCCTGCATTTTGTGTTTATAACCCCTGTGTTAAAAAGTAAAAATTATGACTTGATAATAAAAAAAAAATCTGTCCTAGCTAGGGTTACAATGCTGTTATGAAACAGCATTATCAAGAGCAAGCCAGGGAGGAAATGATTAATTTGACTTAAACTTCCATATCATTATTTATCATGAAAGGAATTCAGGACCAAAACTCAAAACGGGACAAGAACTTGGAGACAGGTACTGATGGAGGCCATGGAAGAGTACTGCTTATTGACTTGCTCAGCCTGCAAGCCTTTCTTATAGAAACCAAGACCATCAGGGAGGATGGCACCACCCACAATGGGCTGCCTTTCCTCATCAATCACTAATTAAGAAAATGCCCTGCAGGCTTTCCAGTAGCCTAATCTTGTGGAAGCATTTCTTAATTGAGGTTTCTTCCTCTCATATGACTTTAGTGTATGTCAAGTAAACATAAAATTCTCCAGGACAAAATTCAGTCTTCATTTCTTCACTGTAGTGGTATTAATAGGTGGGACTTTTAAGAGGTGAGTAATCTCATGACATAATGGGTGAGGTGGATTACTTTCCAAAATGATTCCTGAAAGTCTATCTCACTTTCTGTCATTTAAGGACAAAGAGCCATTCTTCAAAAAGAAGGGGCCTTCATCAGACACCCAGTCTACTAAAAATTTGGGCTTGGGCTTCCAACCTTCTAGAACTGTGTGCAATAAATTCTGCTCTTATACACTTCCCAGTTCATGATATTTATTTATTATACCAACTGTAGTGAATGAAGATCACTAGAATTAAAAGCATATGCAGCAGAAAAGACTAGTGAAAATGTGACATACTTTTCTCCCACAACTTCAGATTTGAGGGGATAATGAATGGTAAAGGGGAAGAGTAAGGTAAGGAATTAAGGACTGATGAGTCTGCACAGGGCCTGAAAAGGTGGCAGCTCAGAAAAACCCACCCGGGAAGATGGGCTGATGATCTTGGCTGCCATCTTGGTCCAGATTCTGAATGTCAAGTTGGTTGATCCCAACATCTATTCCATCTACAAGCTGCTGGAATGTCTAGAGGAACAAGTGCTGTAGAGCTAGATTGAGAAGCAAGCCATCATCATCAAAGATAAAAACCTGAAGCAAGGCTGTGATTGATGATGGTGGTTGCTGCTGTGGGCCACAGTTGGATGCCAGAGCAGCTCTGGGGAGGCTGAGAGACCCATGCATGTGAAGACCCCCAGACTCGGGAGACCCTTCCTCAAGTCTCAGGAAATCACGACCACCCCAAAATCACAAGAAACCATACCTGGATGCAATCAGCAGAGGTTTATTAGGGAAGAAAGCTGGCAGCCAGCGGTCAAACTGCACACTCGTGCAGTAGTAGAGTTCGAACAAGCCAGCCAGTCTGAGGAGGGTTTTAAAGGGAAAAACCACAAACCAGGGAAGTGGGAAGGGGGGTGAGGGGTTGTCAAGGATACATAACATAAAAATAGTAGAACATTCCTGAGGAACCCACCCCAAATGATTTAGAGTCATGTGAAAATCACTCTGCACACTCATTCTTCTCAGGAATGTAGTTTTACCATGTCACTGTGCCCTATCCTGTCATTACCAACTATTTCAGGTTAAATATTTCTCACTTTCTCCAGTCACAACCCCACCTAGATGACTTGTATCTTTTTTGTGGTCAGGAATGTGTCTTCCTGCTTTGGGCTTTTCCCACCCACAGGTGGCTCTACTCCCTGAGGCTTGAGGAATGTAATCCAGCAGTGGCCTCTGATTCAGGGATAATGTCCTCCACCTGTAATGTGTCTCAGGGCAGTGAAGGCCTGAAATCTTATTTTCAGTTCTGTGTTCTGGAACTTGCACTCTTTCTGCTCAGGTCTAAGGGCAAAGAAAAAGCCTGCATATTTTTCACAAAATGGTCTTTATAATTTTTCACTCTACATATGCTCTGAGGGGGAGCTAAGGAGGAGGTTGAGGACTTTGCAGACCCTACAGTGTCACCTGGAGGACTAAAGGATGGCAAGTACTATGAGAAGATGCTTTTAAAAAGTGGCCTCATGAAAGTAGAGGGAAAGATGGGAGAACAGAGCTGAGGCACAGCCACAAAGAGTATGGGAGTGATACGGGAGCATGGTTGCAGTGGACGCAGTGGACGCAGTGGACGCAGTGGACAAAGTTCATGGATAAAGCTGGTGTGGTGGTTTGAATATGCTTGGCCCAGTGAGTGGCACTATTCAGAGGTATGGCACTGTTGGAGTAGGTGTGGGCTTGTTGGACAATGAGTGTCACTGTGGGGGTGGGCTTTGAAGTCTTCTGTGTTCAAGCTTCACCTAGTGTGGAAGAGAAGCCCCCCCACCCCCCGCTGCCTTAGGATCAACTCTCAGCTCTTTCTGTAGCACCATATCTGCCTGTAGGCTGCCATGCTTTGTGCCATGATGATAAAGGACTAAACCTCTGAAACTGTAAGCCAGAACCAGTCAAATGTTTGCCTTTATAAGTGTTGCCTTGGTCATGTGTCTCTTCACAGCAGTAAAACCCAAATTAGAACAGCTGTTTTTTTTTTTTTTTTTATTCTTTTATTTTGGCAGAGGTCACAAAGATGGAGGGGTGTACGTGGGAGGACTGGGAAGTGAATATGAAGTGAGATTTCCAAATAATCAATACAAAATATGTTAATTGTTCTTTCCAGTCTGCCCCAGTGCACTGAGCAGACCTTGAGCATCAGTTCTGCACCAAATCCCTCCAAACCCAGAGGAGCATTGACCCCCAGGAACTTTAATATGCCCAGGTTTGTAGATGAGGAGGCAGTAACACCTGTCCCAAACAGGGAGTAATTGAGACCTATGGGGACACAGGAACTCACTCCTGGCCAGTGGCACAGGTTCCTTCCAGTCTATGCCAGAACACTGAGCAGATCTTGAGAGTCAGCTCTGCACCCAATCCAACAAAATGCAGAGGAGTCAGGACTCCCAGGAGATCTAACACACTCAAGAACATAGGATCACATGATCACAGGACCACATGATCATAGGATCACAGAGACAGCTGGACTCTCAGGAGATCTGACACAACTAAGATATCAGCAAAGTCAGGAATCAGTTGGAGACAGTGAGTGCAGGTAGCACTAGAGATAACCAGATGGCAAAAGGCAAGTACAAGAACAACAGAAACAACAGAAACCAAGGTTACTTGGCATCATCAGAACCTAGTTCTCCCACCATAGCAAGTCCTGAATACCCCATCACATCAGAAAAACAAGATTCAGATTTAAAATCACTTCTCATGTTGATGATAGAGGACTTTAAGAAGGACATAAATAACTCCTTCAAAGAAATATAAGAGAACACAGGTAAATAGGTAGAAGCCCTTAAAGAGAAAACACAAAAATCCCTTAAAGAATTACAAGAAAACACAACGAAACAGGTGAAGGTTTAAGGCCTGCTAGGAAGGGAGAAACTCCCTCTCAGCCCAGGGGAATTCACGGCCACCCCAATAACTGCAAGACACCGAACTTTATGTAATTAACATGAGGTTTATTTGATTTCAACGAGTTGAGGCCACACTTCAAGCCTGTCCTACGCAGAGGCAAGCAATGAAATACAACTCCCCTAGAGAAGAGGAAGAGCTTTTTAAAGGGAAAAACTGCAACCCAGGGAGACGAGGGGGAAAATCATGATTAAGTATCTATAGAAAGCACCTGTCCAGTGTTCAGCTTCCGTGACAGGTTCAAGAAACGGTCATGAGGAAATATCTCATAGAATCAAATCCTATCCAATTTATCTTGTGGTCAGTTCAGTTCCTAGTATTCAGGGTGCACAGGCACACTAACTTGAACTCCCAGCTCAAACTCTATTCAATCTATCTTATGGTTAGTTTTTAGTTCCTGGTACCCATGGTGCTCAGTCACACTGACCTGAACTCTTAGCTCTGAACTCCTATCTTGTGGATAACTAGTTTCCTAGGACCCAGAGCGCAGAACAAGCTGATCTGCACTCTTGACTCCATCTGTGGAAGGTTTAAAAATTTTTTAACTCTTTCAAGGAATTGAACAAAACCATCCAGGATCTAAAAATGAAATAGAAACAATAAAGGAATCATAAAGGGAGACTACCGTGGAGATAGAAAACCTAGGAAAGAAATCAGGAGTCATAGACACAAGCATTACCAACAGAATTCAAGAGATAGAAGAGAGAATCTCAGGTGCAGAAGATAACATTGGAAACATTGAAACAAATGTCAAAGAAAATGCAAAGTGTAAAAAGCTCCTAACCCAAAACATCCAGGAAATCCAGGACACAATGAGAAGACCAAACCTAAGGATAATAGGTATAGATGAGAGCAAATATTCCCAATTTAAAGCACCAGTAAACATCTTCAACAAACTTATAGAAGAAAAGAAAGAGATGCATATGAACATACAAGAAGCCTACAGAACTTCAAATAGACTAGATCAGAAAAGAAATTCCTCCAGTCACATAATAATCAAAACACCAAATGCACAAGACAAAGAAAGACTATTAAAAGCAGTAAGAGAAAAAGATCAAGTAATTTATAAAGGCTGACCTATCAGAATTACTCCAGACTTCTCACTAGAGACTATAAAAGCTAGAAGATGCTGGACAGATGTCATACAGACCCTAAGAGAACACAAATGCCAGCCCAGGCTACTATACCCAGCAAAACTCTCAATTACTATAGATGGAGAAACCAAGATATTCCATGACAATGAAATGGTTAAAAAATTTCAAAAACTCCTAACAGATAGAGCAGAACCAAGAATATAGGTCAGCTTGGTCATGAGCTCTGTGTTTCAGGAACTTGGCTGACCACAAGATAGTTGGTTGATTATGAATAGGCTCTTAGAGAATAGCCTATACAAAATGTTCCCCATGACTGTCCCTTGGACCCTGTCACAAACTGAATAATGGGCTGGAACTTTCCACAGATACTTTCCAATAACCCTCCTTCACTCCCCCTGGGTTGTGGTTCCCCCCCTCTGAGTTGTGGTTTTTGGCTTTAAATTCTCTCGTCTCCAAAGCCCCGGGGTCAGACCCCATTGCCCCTGCGTGGGCTACAGGTCTTGACCTCAACATGTTGATCGAAATATACCTCTTGGTGATTGCATCAAGTTCAGTGTCTTGTGAGTTAATGGGTAGCCACAAATTCCTGAGGCTTGGGTGAGGTCCTCCCTTTGTGGGGGCCTTACAACAACACAAAATTTACACAACATCTTCCCACAAATACAGCCCTACAAAGGATAAGAGAGGGAAAACTCCAACACAGGGAGGGAAATTATATCATAGAAAAAGCAAGCAAGTAATCTTCTTCCAACAACCCCCAAAAAAGATAGCCACACAATCATAACTCCACCTCTAATAACAAAAATAACAGAAAACAACAATAAATTTTCTTAATATCTCTTAACATCAATGGACTCAATTCCCCAATAAAAACATGGACTAAGGGGCTGGATATGTAAACAGGACCCCAGCATTTTGCTGCATACAGGAAACACACCTCAATGAAAAAGACAGACATTACCTCAGAGTAAAAGGATAGAAAACAATTTTCCAAGAAAATGGTCCTAAGAAACAAGCTGGAGTAGCCATTCTAGTATCAAATAAAATCTACTTTCAACCAAAAGTCATACTCATCAAAGGAAAAATCAACTAAGATGAACTCTCAATTCTGAACATCTATGCTCCAAATTCAATGGCACCCACATTTATATAAAAAAAAAAACTTTACTTAAGCTCAAAGCACACATTGCACTTCACACAATAATAGTGGGAAACTTCAACACCCCACTCTCAGCAATAGACAGATCATGGAAACAGAAAATAAACAGAGACACAGTGAAACTTCAAGAATTTATGAACCAAATGGATTTAACAGATATCTATAGACCATTTTATTCTAAAACAAAAGAATATACCTTCTTCTCTGTACTTCATGGTACCTTCTCCAAAACTGACCATATAATTGGTCACAAAACAGGCCTCAACAGATACAAGAAAATTGAAATAATCCCATGCATCCTATCATATCACCACAGACTAAGACTGGTCTTCAATAATGAGAAAAGCAACTGAAAGCCCACATATACATGGAAGCTGAACAACCCTATACTCAATGATAATTTGGTTAGAAAAGAAATATAGACAGAAATTAAAATCTTTAAAAAATTTAATGAAAATGAAGGCACATCATACCAAAACTTATGGGATACAATAAAAGCAGTGCTAAGAGGAAAACTCATAGCTCTAAGTTCTACAAAGAGATGCTAGAGCATATGCTAGCAGCTTGACAATATACCTAAAAGCTCTAGAACAAAAAGAAGCAAACACACCCAAGAAGAGTAGACAGCAGGAAATAATCAAACTAGGGGCTAAAGTCAACCAAGTAGAAACAAAAAGAACTATATAAAGAATCAACAAAACCAGTATCTGATTCTTTGAGAAAATCAACAAGACAGATAAACTCTTAGCCAGACTAAACATAGGGCAGAGGGACAGTATCCAAATTAATAAAATCAGAACTGATAAGGGAGAAATAACAACAGAAACTAAGGAAATTCAAAAAATCATCAGATCCTACTACAAAAATCTATACTCAACAAAACTGGAAAATCTGTATGAAATGAACAGTTTTCTAGACAGATACCAGGTAGCAAAGTTAAATCAGGACCAGATAAACCATCTAAACAGGCCCATAACCCCTAAAGAAATAGAAGCAGTCATTAAAAGTGAAACATGAAGTAATCCCACTAAAATCAGAGACTAGACACGGCTGCCCACTCTCAATCTACCAATTCAATATAGTACACGAAGACTTAGCCAGAGCAATTCAACAACAAAAGGAGATCCAAGAGATACAAATTGGAAAGGAAGAAGTTAAAATATCACTATACTTATCAGTATACTTAAGTGACCCTAAAACTTCCACCAGAGAACTCCTAAATTTGATAAACAACTTCAGCAAAGTGAATGGATATAAAATCAACTCAAATAAATCAGTAGCCTTCCTCTAGCTGAAAGATAAACAGGCTGAGAAAGAAATTAGGGAAATGATGCCCTTCTCAATAGTCACAAATAATATAAAAAACCTAACCAAGCAAGTGAAAGATATGTACACCAAGAACTTTAAGTCTCTGATGAAAGAAATTGAAGAAGATCTCAGAGGATGGAAACATCTCCCATGCTCCTGGATTGGCAGGATTAATATAGTAAAAATGGCCATCTTGCCAAAAGCAATCTATAGATTCAATGCAATTCCCATCAAAAATCAACTCAATTCTTCATAGAGTTAGAAAGAGCAATTTGGCCTTCTGGTCTGGGCCAGAGCACTGAGCAGATCTTGGGTGGCAGCTCTGCCCGCAACCTCCAAGAACCCAGAGGAAGCAGGGATCCCAGGAGCTCTAACTTGGACAGTGTCTTAGAAACTAGTTCTCAGATCTGAGGCCTAGATCAGACCTCTGCCAGGTCTGCTGTTGTGTGGACCCCGGATTCCACCTGAGACATACTGGAAGGTCTACTCAATCCAGATCCACAGAGGAACAAATGAACTCAGAGCTTCAGACAACATATCCTGAGATATTCTAGAGGAGACACTGCACCCAGAACAGCAGACACCTAGCTGGACTACCTTGGAGGCACCATATCCTGAGGCATCCTAGAGGTACCACTGTAATCAGTGCAGCTGGAAAAGATCACAGAGACATCTGGACCCCTAGGAGATCAGACACAAGCTAGATAACTAGAAAGACAGGCTTCAATCAGAGACAGCAAGTACAGGCAGCACTAGAGTTAACCAGATGGCAAAAGGCAAGAGCAAGAATGTAAGCAACAGAAACCAAAGTTACATGGCATCATCAGAACCCAGCTCCCCCATCAGAGCAAGCCCTGAACACCCCATCACACCAGAAAATCAGGAATCAGAATTAAAATCACTTCTCATGATGATGATAGAAGGCTTTAAGAAAGACATAAATAACGCTCTCAAAGAACTTAAGGAGAGCACTGGTAGACAGATAGAAACCCTTAAAGAGGAAACACAAAAAATCCCTTAAGGAATTTCAAGAAAATGCAACCAAACAGGAAAAGGAATTAAACAGAACCATGCAGGATCTAAAAATGGAAGTAGAAACAATAAAGAAATCACAAAGGGACAATACCCTAGAGATAGAAGACCTAAAAAAAAGATCAGGAGTCATAGACACAAGTATCACCAACAGAATACAAGAGATGGAAGAGAGAATCTCATGTGCAGAAGATACCATGGAAAACATTGACACAACTGTCAAAGAAAATGCAAAATACAAAAAGCTACTAACCCAAAATATATAAGAAATCCAAGACACAATGAGAAGGCCAAACCTAAGGATAATAGGTATAGATGAGGGGGAAGACTCCCAACTAAAAGGACCAGTAAATATCCTCAACAAAATTATAGAGGAAAACTTCCCTAACCTAAAGAAAGAGATATCCATAAATATACAAGAAGCTTACAGAACTCCAAATAGTTTAGACCAGAAAAGAAATCTTCCCGCCATATAATAGTCAAAACATCAAATGTACAAAACAAAGAAAAAATACTAAAAGCAGTAAGGGAAAAAGGCAAAGTAACATATAAAGGCAGACCTATAAGAATTACACCAGACTTCTCACCAGAGACCATAAAATCCAGAAGATCCTGGACCGATATCATACAGACCCTAAGAGAACACAAATGCCAGCCCAGACTACTATACCCAGCAAAACTGTCAATCATTATTGATGGAGAAACCAAAATATTCCATGACAAATCCAAATTTACACAGTATCTCAACATAAATCCAGCACTTCAAAGAATAATTGGTGGAAAACTCCAACACAAGGAGGGAAACTACAACCTAGAAAAAGTGAGAAAGTAATCTTCCAAAAACCCCAAAAGAAGATAGTTACACAAACATATCTCCACGGATGTTAGCCCAAAAACTTGGATTAGCGAAGACTCAACCCACAGACCACATGAAGCTCATGAAGAAGGACGACCAAGAGGGGATGCCTCAGTTCTACTTAGAATGAGAAATAAAAATGCTCAAGGGAGTAAATAGGGAAACAAAACATGGAACAGAAACTGAAGGAGGTGCCATCAGGAGACCTTTCCACCTGGGTTTTCACCTAATCTAAACACTGTTGTGGATGGCTGGAAGTGCATAATGTGAGGAACATGATATAGCTGTCTCCTTAAAGGTCAGCCAAAGACTAAAACACTCAGAGGACAATGTTCACAATTAACCACTGATATGATCAGGGGTTTCCCAATGGAGAACTTAGTGAGAGGACTGAAGGAGCAGAAAGGGTTATTGACCCCAGGTGGAAAGCAACAATACCAAACAACCAGAGTCCCCCAGGGTCTAAACCACCAGCCTGGGAACACATAGGGAGGGACCCAAGACTCCAGAGGTATATGTAGGGGAGGATGGCCCTGTCGGACATAGATGGGAGAGCAGTTTCTTGGTCCCATAAAAAAAATGAATGAATGAACACACAGTGGAGGGGGGGGGGATGTGAGGGCGGGGAGGGGATAGTGAGGGGGGTAGGTGTGGTCACTGCCTCATAGAAGCATGAGGAGGGGGATGGGATAGGTTTCTGGGTGGTGGGAGGAAGTAGGCTAAGGGGATAAAATCTGAAACGTAAATACTACAACCAATTTTAACAAGTGAAAAAAAAAGTCTTCAGAACCAACATCTTTAAAAAAAAATGTCAGCCCCCTGGGGGTGGGAAATTTTTTTTTCTTGATACTAAAACTTGTTCTGAGAATTGTATATTGCAGAATACACAGCCTTGGTGTATCTACTCATCAAGCATACTGAGCAGACCTGCCCAAACCTCTGATGTCCTGGAATTCCATCTAAATTCAGTGAAGACACAGCCTCAGAGGCTTATCAACTTACTCTCCCCCCCACCCCTCTCCTAAAATCTCAATGCCCTTAATCAGCTTGAAGAAGTTAAAGAAGAGTCAGTGCCCCTATTCCCTGAGCTTGGGGACTAATGTGGTTAATAATGGTCTGTCTTTCTAGGGACAAGTAGTGGTTTTGTTGGAACAGGGGGAATTAGCTAGGACTTACTGCATAGCCATAACCTACTGGTAGAAATCTGTATAAGTATTATCAAGATGAAGTTATAATTTCTTAAATGGTACAAAATTTACTTTGATCTCAAATTTAAGGTTTTCATTGGTACGAGCCTCTTATTAATATAAAAATGGCATGAATATTGATACACTCATGGGCATTGTGCCTGTATAACACATTTAGGAATATAATGCCTAGACCCAGCCCTTTTTTAACTTTTTTAACTGATTTGGGACGGTTAACCTATGAGTTAAGGGACTATAGCAAATTCATATTTTTGAGTTTATTGTTAGGGTGTTTTCCATATTTTACTTTGAAATAGCTGAGAGGAGTTAACAGAAAACAGTCCAGGTTACCTTACATGGATAGTTGGTTTCAAAACATCAGAAGTCCATAGAACTGATGCTACAAATATTTATATATTAATGTTCATATTGATTAGAGACCTGTCTGCTCCTGACAGCTTCCTGTCATGGATCCTAAGAAGAAATTGAGCATCCTTGGAGTTACTCTAGTTGTGTGGTAACAGCCACTAGGCAAGAGTTGCCTCTCTCCATCTACAGACAAATTACTGTCCAGAAAAGGACACACATGCAGAATAGTCGACTGATTATATCTGCCTAGACAGAGTAATCAGTCCTTAATAATCCTGCATCACCAAGGTCTGTCAGATGATTCTGGGCCAGAAGGCTGAAGATTTGATGCTCCAACGTTCGGTAGTATAGGGGCTTTTCAGGTGTTCAGAGGTCTCTATAAATTGGCTAAGTTTTAGAAGCTATGATTTGTGCTTCCCACAATTATAGTTAACTCAGTCATTCTGGATTTCTGACGGGGTTGAAAACTTATAGCTATTTACCGTAAGAGAAAAGATTTGAGTGGATGGTCGTCAGTTGACATTCATCCTAAAGCCAGGTTCAGAACTAAATGTTTTAGTTAGGATAGATGACAGAGGTGCTGGTTAGTCAATAAAATGATGGACTGGGTATTAGGACTATCTTGTACCTCACTGGTACAAATTGGCATAATTATGCTCTAATTGTATTTTGAGAGAAAAGTTTCATTTTAACAGGAAGGGTGATGTGTAGGAGGAGCTAAGGTAGGAGGAGTACTGAGAGGAAGAAAAGGAGTAAGAAGAGGAAGAGAAGAAGGATAGGAGAAGCTAGGTGATGAAAGAGAGAAAGAGGGGGGAGACAGGGAGGAAGATATTCATGTATCTCCACCAGTCAAAGATAGTTGTTATATCTAGGTTGGTCAGTAGGTTACACCTCTGATTGAACAATTCCAAACTTACAACGCTTATGATTAACATTATTTAAAAAAAATGTATAAATGCAAAAAGGAAAAGGGGGCATGGGATAGGGGTTTTCTAAGGGGGGGGGGAATGGGGAAAGGGGATGGCATCTGAAGTGTAAATAAAATATCTAATAAAAAAAAAAAAGAAAGAAAGAGCAATTTGGAATAACAAAAAACCCAGGATAGGGAAAACTGTTCTCAACAATAAAAGATATTCTGGGGGAATCAACATCCCTGACCTCAAGCTGTAATACAGAGCAATAGTGATAAAAACTGCACGGCATTGGTAAAGAGACAGGCAGGAAGATCAATGAAATAGACTTGAGGACCTAGAAATGAACTCACACACCCATGGTCACTTGATCTTTGACAAAGGAGTTAAAACCATCCATTGGAAAAAAGACAGCATTTTCAACCAGTGGTGTTGATTCAATTGAAGGTCAGCATGTAGAAGAATGCAAATTAATCCATTCTTATCTCCATGCAAAGCTCAAGTCCAAGTGCATCAAGGACCTCTAAAAAACCAGATATACTCAAACTAATAAAAGAGAAGGTGGGGAAGACCCTCAAATATCTAGGCACAGGGGAGAAGTTCCTGAACAGAATACCAATGGCTTATGTTCTAAGATCAAGAAATGACAAATGGGACCTCATAAATTTTCAAAGCTTCTGTAAGGCAAAGGACACTGTCAATAGGACAAAACAGCAACCAACAGATTAAGAAAAGATCTTTACCAATTCTATGTCCAATAGAGGGCTAATACCCAATGTATATAAAGAACTCAAGAAATTAGACTCTACGTGGTCAATTAACCCTATTAAAAATGGTGTACAGGGCTAAACAAAGAATTCTCAACTGAGAAAACTTGAATAATTGAAAGCACCCCCCCCCAAAAAAAATGTTCAACATCCCATCCTTAATCATTAGGGACATACAAGTCAAAACAACCCTGAGATTCCACCTCATACTAGTCAGAAAGGCTAAGATCAAAACCTGTCTTTTGAGAGACAGGCAGATGCTAGCAGCTAACTATTGAAGTGATCACAGGGGCCCTAGTGTAAGAGTTAGAGTGAAGACTGAAGGAGCTAAAGGCGCTGGCAATCCAATGGGGAGAGCAACAATACCAACCAACCAGAGCTCCCAGGGTCTAAACCGCCAGCCTGGCAGCACACATGGAGAGACCCATAGCTCCAGCTGTACGTGTAGTTGAGGGCAGTCTTGTCAGGTATCAGTGGAAAAGAAGGGCCTTGGTCCCAGGATGGCTGGACGCCCCAGTGTGGGGGAATACGAGGGCAGAGAAGTGAGAATGGGTGGATTGTCACACCTTTATAGAAGTAGTAGGAGAAGCGATGAGATAAGGGGTTTTGGGGTTGGGGGAATGTCAAAAGGAGATAATATCTGAAAGGTAAAGAAATAGACTATCCAATTAAAAAAAAAAAAAAACCAAAAATCATATAATATAACTGGCTATTGCAGTCGAGCATTTGAGACTTTTTGTCAACATTTAGTATTGCCCATATTATGGGGATTCCTTATAATTCTCAAGGACAAGGTATTGTGGAAGTGGCCCCTGGAACTTTAAAACAATATTGTCATAAAATAAAAAGAGGGGAGATATATCTCCGTATACCACAAGTTTATTTAAATCATGCTTTTTTTTTATTTTAAAAATTTAAAAAATGTATGCCAAGGAATTTTCTGCTGACTGTCTATGGCACCCTACAACTAGGCATACTTATGCCTAGATGAAAAGGAATGATCCACTTACTGGCATATGGCATGAGCCTGATCAGGTATTTTATATGGGGAAGAGGGCATGTTTGTGTTTTTTTTTCTGAAGGATGCTGAAGGAGCATGGTAGTTCCCAGAGTGTTGGGTGAGACATGCTGATGCTGGGACAGAGAATGATGCTGACTTGTGAGCTTGCTGAGTGACTGGGAAGCTGTATTGGACAAATATGCATGACCCACCTTTGCTTTCCTATATCCCAGATGGGACAAGCTGCCTTGCCTCAAGTTTTTAGTATGTATGGGACAGAGAATCAAAAAGAGAAGTTATAATGACTCTTGTATCTTTCTTAAAGGTGACCAGTTATTCAGACTCAATCATGTACTGGTCTAGAAATCAATCCAGTATTGGAAATAACAGTCTTCATTTGGAAGGCTGGTTCTGGACAGTTTAGAGACATATTTGGAAGTTAGCTGCGGTTTTCTATGATGTTATATTAGTAAGAGATAAAGTTGGGGCAGGATCTGGATTTCAAACAAGTGTTAGTGTGTATGTTAAGGCTCTTTTAATTTTTAAGTTAAAATTAGTTTTGTCTCTTCTACAGTATTTAATGTAAGTTGCATTGATTGTACACTTTCTAATTGTATTAGTGTGTTGAAACCTGGCATGTCTGTTTTGGGGGTCTATCAATCAACTTTTTGTCTTATTGCCCTAAGTATTATAGAACCTTGGTTTTCTGAAAAAAGCTTGCAAGTACTAGAAGAAGAGTTAGGCTTTAAGCAGAAGAAAGAGGGTAACAGGCTTGAGTATTGTTGGTATAACTGCTTTAATTACATTAATTGCTAGCACCACTGCTTCTGCAATTGATTTGACACAGAAGTTAAAAAAGCTACTTTTGTTAATAATTTAGCAAAAAAGTTGCTAATGTGTTGAGTATACAAGAGGATTTAGATAGGCATGTGGAAGAATGAATTGATGCTCTTCATCCTAACCAAATTACTGGAAGGATGTTCCAAGTTTAAGAGTACGGAGCCATCTCAAGTGTCATGTCTAATACCAATGGAGTTGTATTACTAGTAAAATTTATAATGATAGTCACTATAATTAGGAAAAAGTTTAAAGACACTTGCAGGGTATTTGGCATAAGTCTAACACCTCTCTGGATATTTTAACTTTGCATAGGGAGCTTATGAATTTAAAGAATGCTGCTCTTTGGAGCTTTGATGTTGCAAATAATGTTGATAAAATTATCCATGGCTTAAGGTCAGTATTTCCATTTTGATTAAGAGTCAAGAATGGCATATATAGCTTGATCATGCTGGCCCTTTTTGTCCTGGGAATACTTTTATTCCTTCCCATTTCATGAAAGCTTGTCATGTTGGCAGCAAAGTACATGACTTGAAACTGAAAATGGACTCACAGACAGGGTTATTAAATGAACAGGCTGGCAAGCCAAGGACGGGTAAAATTCTGCATAGACCCTTTCCAACCTAAGACATAAGTGCATTGCTTTTGATAATGCATATTCCATGATGGGTAAGGAAGGCATTCTTGTCAGAATAACCTAGGACAGGTTCAGTCTTATTTATGTAATAAAAAATGGGGAGATGTGGAGAGTTTTTGTGGATGCCTGGCAGGAATCTGACATTGTCCCAGAACAAGAAAATGGGCTGCTTGGAAGGAATCTGACATTGGCCAAGGACAAGAAAATGGGCTGCAGGCAGTAATCTGATGTTAGGTTAGAACAAAGAAGTAATTTCAGGCAGAAATCTAAATTTTAGGCTAAAACAAAGATGTAGGCTTCCACTTTTAAATTTTAGTAATTTTAGAAGTAAATTTTAGTAAATTTAGTAAAGTAAAATTTTAGTAAATTATAGAGTGTAAATTTTAGTAGTAACACAACTTCATTGGTATTTGGCATTACACTTGAGATGGCTCCTTACTCTTAAACTCTGAACATTCTTCCAATAATTTGAACAGGATAAAGACCATCAATTTGTTGTTCCAAATGCCTATCAAAGGCATAAAAATGACTTTGGGCTAGGACAGGGAAGTAGGCTCAGATATTTTGGTTATCCTGATAAGCCCTTAGAAATAGTCATCACAGGATTTATCATGGGACTTTGTTTATTGCCTTGCTTGTTCGTTGACTATTTGTGTTTATTGTCTTGCTTGTTCTTTGACTATTTGCATCTATTGCATTGCTAGTTCCTCAACCTAGAATTGACCTTAATTCTTGCATGTACTTAAAATGGTATAGAAGTAAAAATAAGTGGGGATTTTTCCAACACTGGATACCACCACCAACAAAAAATTTCAAAAGACACTTTTTCCCCATAATTCAGACATAAAAAGGTAGTTTCTACTTAATGATTTCAACAAAAATAATTTTTAAAATAAATTCAGACACAAATAATGTTCAAGAAAAAAAGAAATTCAAGGCAAAACATGAATTTTTGTGTAATGGTTGTATATAAAACAGTAACTCTACATTCTCTCAGGTGGCATGAAAGTTAGGTTTACACAATTATAAAGTTTATAATAAATGTATAGGGCCATCATCTTACACCCAGGATATTATTAAAGCAACAGGATCTATACCACAATACCATCTATACCACAATAGAAACCTGAAGAATTCTTCAGAAGATCAGAAAAATTTTTGTGAAAATGTTTCTAAAATCTCAGTGCTCAATAGAGAGATCAACTTTATAACTAATCAATTACACATGATGATTCTTCATGACAAATCCTTAAGAATCAACAAAGTACAATTTTTATTTTATTTTACGGGAGTAGCCATTTTGTTTGCATATATGTTTCTGTTCAACATACATGCCTGATGCTAGCAGAGTCCAGAAAGGGATGTAAGATACCCTGGAATTGGGGTTACAGAGGTTGTGTGAACCCTGAATTGGGTGTTTGGAATTGAATCCCGGTCTGTAAAAATAGTGAGTACTTTTAGCCTCTGAGCTATCTTGTCAGCCTGACAAAATACTTCTTTGATGTCTCATTCCGTATTAGCAGGTTGATAAAAAAAATCTCTGAGTAATTATGTAAATGTTATTAACTTAAAAGTGAACACTAAAAAGAGAAAAGAACATCCACTTTTCAAACAAACAAACAGTAAATAAATCAGAGAGACAGACAAAATGGGATAGTGTGAGCACTGAGAAGTTAATATCCTGAGAACTACAAAACAAATACTACTTGTAACACAAGAATAGTGTTTCTCAAGGAGAATGACAGTAGTAAGAATTCAGGCACAAATTTTCTTCTACTTAGTGAGCCATATGTTCAATTAGACATCTGTTGGTTACTACTAAGATATTAATGTCACTATGATTCTATTGGGAATACCCTGCTCAGCTGGTCATTGTGGTTCACAGGCTTACAGCTGGATAAAGTTATTAATTACTTTATTCCCATGACAGCTTGCATAGTACCTTTTGGTACCATGAAAGCTAACTCTCAGGAAGAAGGCTTCTGGGTCAGTTCCAGTTAAATTGTTCCAATCCTGTGCCCCCAAATCTGTGTCATCTTCAGAATTTCTGGTCTTACCTTCAGGTTCTGGGAGACACTCAAAGGTGGAGGCAATAGCTTATATTCCTTTGGGAGTCTCTTGGGTGCACCTGGCCAAAACTTGAGAGGAAGGATTCCTTGCCTGACACTAGAGTTTGTTATATAATCCCTGGCTTCTGTGGGTGGCAGCAGGAGGTGATGGTGGTTCACAAATACATGCATGCATGCATACATACATACATGCATACACATACACACACACTATATGTAATTTTTAGTAAGCTTATAAAAGAATATGTTTTTTTTTTTTGTGGCTATCTTACTTTTTCCTCACTGCTTTCTGAAGTATAGACCCCTCCTGTTTTCTCTCTCTTTCTTGTCATAGTGCCTGGGTTCTCCCAAACCATCTCTAAAGTTCCTTCTCCTCATCTATAGTCTTTTTCTACTTTTATGGCTTCTGTGTTACTCCAGTTTATGTACTAGAAGCTAAGATTCACAAATAAAGAGAATATATAATATATAGTGTTTGTTTTTATGAATCTGGGTTTCCACTTACATGGAAATTTTGTAATTTCATTTTTTTACAGTTGAATAGAACATCATTATGTATATGTACTGTACTTTTATTTTCCATTCATCATTTCATAGACATCTATGATGCTTTGGTTTCCTAGCTATAGTATACTGACAATGAACGTGGCTGAGCATGTGTTTCTGTAGGATAGTGCATCTCTGGACTTATGCCAAGGAGTGGTTTAGCTGGATCATATGGTAGATATAGTTTATGCCTTTGAGAAGTCTCTACACTGATTTCCATAGTCACTGTATCAGTTTTTTTTATCTCACCCACAGTGAATGAGGCCCTTTCCCAACATCCTTGTCAGTGTCTGTTGTCAGTTTTCTTGATTTGAGCCATTCTGATGAGGGTAGGATGAAATCTTAAAGTACCTTTAATTTGTATTTCACTGATTTCTAAAGATCTTGAACACATTTAGACATTTCTTAGCCATGTTTACTTCTTGTTTGATAAGACTTTATTCAAATCGATCATCTCTTTTTTCACTGGGTCAAGAAGATTTTTTTGAGTTATTTGTTTATTTTAAGTATTAATTCTCCATAGGATTATAGCTGGTAGATATTTTCTTCCTTCCTGTGTCTGCCTCGTCACTTGATTGGTTGCATCCTTTTCTATACAGAAGCTTTTCAGTTTTCTGAAGTCCCATTTGTCAGTTGTTGGTCTTAATCCTTGAGTGAGTGGTGTTCTACTCAGAAAGTCCTTTCCTATACTTGTATCTTGTAGGATATTCCTTATGTTTTCTACCAGTTTCAGTGTTTCAGGTTTGATATTAAGGCCTTTTAGTATATAGTGAGATGATCATGTGACCTTTGTCCTTATGTCTATTTATAAGATTTATTACATTTTTATTTACACATGTAAATAATTTCTGGATTTCTTGGATAAAGCTAACTTGATCATTTTGATATATGGTTACACTTAGTTTACAAGAATGTTAATAATTTTTGAAAGTATGTTCATGAGGATATTGGCATGTGGTTTTCTTTATTTATTGTTTTTACCTAGCTTTGGTATTAGAGTTTTACTGACTTTGTCATAGGTGTTTGGAAGTCCTCCCTATCTTCCTTTGTTTCTTAAAAAATAATTTGAAAAGTAGGCCAACTGGTGGTAGAATTGTGCTCCTAACTGGCACAGCTATAGGACTTACACAGGCTGTTATCACTGAAGGTACTGTGGCCAGCTTGTACTTGGCAAGTGTGATTCTGCCTGGCATTACCCTTCTTTTAATTCCCTCTTCCTAGCTAGAAACCATTAGATTACATTCCTAAAGCTAGTCCCCAAAGTCTATTCCCTTATTTGGCTAACCTCTCCCCCTGAGGCAGACTACCAAGGTCCAGCTATCAAAGTTCTAAAGTCCACCAATCAAAACCTCTTTTTGGCTCACCTAATTAACATGTCCAATTAAAATAAAACATTTCAATCTAATAAGGAGTTTTCCCTTTTACCTTTACAGTGATCATTTTCCTATGTGCTATTTCTGTCTCCTCTCTATCTAGAGGCAGTCCTTCATGCCCCTGGGATCAATACCCCTTATCTCTCTCCATTGACCCTTTTCTTCCTCTCCTTTGTTCACTCCCTCCCCTCCCTCTTTTCTACTGTGTTTGTCTTTTATTCCCTTCTCTTTATCCCTCAGGGGTAAATAAACCTTTTTTGTTCTGAGAACTTGGTCTTGGGGCTTTTGAGCTGGTGCTTTCCCTTTCAATCACCACACATTCCATGGATGTATCCCTTTCTGTACCCACCCATTTCTGGTGTAAGGCTACTCTACTTAGCGAGACGACTGACTTGGAAAGGAGAGTGGGATCTTTTCATTGTGGTAATGAGTTCTATAAACTGCCTCTTTGGGATTAGATTGTGTATGAATCTGTCTTTAGGAAGAAATTCAGCTTTCCAATAATATTCTGCTATACTCTTAGACCAGTGCCTTGGGCAATCATCATTAGAGAGGATTCAATCAGCAACTGATGGGAGCAGAGGCAGAGATCCACAGGCAAACATTTAGTGGAACTCAGGTAATTTTGGGAGGAAGAATTGTAGCAGTCAGAAGGGTCATGGACACTGTCAGAACACAGCCCACAGAATCAACTAACCATGGCTCATAGGGGCTTACAGAGACTGAAGTGACAATCAGAGAGCCTATATGGGTTTGACCTAGATCCTCTGCATATACATTATGGTTATGTATCTTAGTGTTCTTCTTGGACTCCTAATCATGGAAGTGGGCTGTCTCTGACTCATTTGCTTTCAAGACCCTGCATTTTCCTCTTACCAGGTTGCCTCATCTAGCCTTAGTATAAGGGTTTGTATCTAGTTTTATAATTTGTTATATCATGTTTGGTTGATATCCCTAAGATACCTGATCTTTTATGAAGGGAAATAGAGGAGAAGTGGATCTGGGGAAGAGGGGGTGGGGAAATGGCTGAGAGGAGAAGATAGAGGGGAAACTGTAGTCAAAATGTAATCTATGAAAAAAAGTTTTAAAAAAGATATAACGTGAGATACATGGCTTGAGCCCGAAAATGGATCCCCAGACAGAGTTATTAAATTAGCAGACTGGCAAGCCAAAGACGGGTAAGGTTTTGCACAGAGACTTATCAACCTAAGACAGAAGTGCGTTGCTTTTTAATAATGCATATTCCATGACGGGTAAGGAAGGCATTCTTGGCAGAACGACCTAAGACAGGTTCAGTCTTGTTAACAAAATAAAAAAGGAGGAGAGATGGAGAGCCTTTGGGGCTGCTTGGCAAGTAGTGGACATGGGCCAAGAACAAGGAAATGGGCTTCAAGCAGGAATCTGATATTAGGCTACAACAAAGAAATAATCTCAGGCAGGAATCTAAATATTAAACTAGAACAAAGAACTAATTTCAGACAGGAATCTAAATTTTAGGCTAGATCAAGAAAGTAGGTTTCAGACATGAAAATGACCTTGGGCTAGGACACGGAAGTAGGCTCAGATATTTTGGTCATCTTGATAAGTCTTTAGAAACAGTGTTCACAGTAGTGTTCATGTAATTGTGTTTAATGCCTTTCTTTTTCTTTGACTATTTGTATTTTTTGTCTTGCTTGTTCCTTGTCTATTTGCATCTATTGTATTGGTAGATCCTCAACCTAGAACTGACCTTAATACATGCATGTAATCATAATGGTATAAAAGCATAAAGGAAGAGGGGGTATAGGATAGGAGGGTCTAGAGGGGGGAAATGGGGAAAGGGGATGACATCTGTATTGTAAATAAATAAAATATCCAATAAAAAAGATATAACATGAGAGAAGAATGAATAAATAAATAAGAAGGAAGGAAGAAAGAAATTTAAGCTTTCATTGTGGAGAAATTATAACGATTATACTACCTGTCCAGAACAGTATAAAGGGTGGTCTTTTAGTGTTTAAATAGCTATGAGAAGATTAACTGTGTTCACAGAAAGTTAACTCTGTCATTTTCTGTCTATAAAAACTGCAAGTCCAAACGTTTATCTCTGTATATATACCTACCTTATTTCATGAAACAATTTTAACGAATTTACAAAGTAACAAAATTGAAAAATTGGAAGATACTGTGACCATGCAATAGTCTGTGGGATTTTTTTTTTTTTTGTTTTCTTTTTAAAATTTTGGTGTTATCTGGCAGTTCTTTTGAAACTCAGTGGAAAGTCAGTATAAATCCTGGTATTTGAAAAAGCCTTTGCTCAGCTTCTTTCTCCTATGCCATAGCTTTAAAATAGCATTAAACTTCTATAGTTTCTAAATATAAACATACATTGTGGATTTGTTTATGCTTGTCCTATCAATAGGAAAACTTCATCTTTTCTTTAAGGGATAGATTTGAAAGGCTATTACAAGTCTCAGGATACTAGATAGCAGGCACTAATTAAACATATCATTGATGATGTAAGGAAATATACTATTATTGCTCTCCTTTCAATTTGTTTTTGGGCTTTTGAGAGAGGGTCTTACTCTATATCCCAGAATTCAGTATATAGTCTAAAGTGGCCTAATGCTATGATAATCTTCTTGGCTCTGCCTCCTAACTGTTAGGATAACAAGTGTAAGCCTCCACACCAATCTTGCTGTTTTGTTTTATTATAAATAATCTGGGTTACAGCTTTAAACATTTCTGCATGCATTTCATTTAGACCCTGTTGCTGGGAACATATTTTAATCTGTATCCTTCCCTTCTTTCCTTCTTTCCTTCTTTCTTTCTTTCTTTCTTTCTTTCTTTCTTTCTTTCTTTCTTTCTCCTTCCTCCTTTCTCTCTTTCCTTCTTCTGTTTTTGAGATGGGGCTAATATAACTCAAGATGGCATTGTGTAAGGTTTGAACTTTGATCCTACTGGTCTAGTCTTCCACATTGGGAGGATAAACCTGCACTATAACACGCAGCTAGAATGTATAATTTTGTTAAAATTAACAAAAATGCAGATGCTCATTCCATACATAGGTAAATATATAAGTTGGAATATATTATCTAAATAACTTCTTATTGACAGCTCATTTTATTGGAAGAGAAAATAGCTTTGATATTTAGTATATAAAGTTTTGCTTTTAAAATCTCTTTTGTAACCAGGATACCTGCATATATGTGTTTCCATACTTCCAAAAGATTTCAAAAGATGAGGCCCCTGGCTATTCATATTGAAATTCAATAGTGTATAGGATCAAACTGCCTCAGAAAATGAATGCAAAAAATGAGAAATAGCTTCAAGTTGTCCTTGGTCTTTCAGGGAACTATGATAAGATTCCTTTGAATGGCAAAAGGAGAGAGAACATTTGATATAATTTCTCCTAACTGTAAACAGAAATCAAGTTGATTTTAAAAAGAACTTCCTGAACAAAAATTCTTAAAAAGCACACAAAAGTAGGGAAAAATATAGATGAACATAGAGGCTGCTAATCTGGAAGGAAATGATAAAGGGCAGAGGATAAAGCATCAGGGACAAGGAAGAGGACAGAGAGCAGATGGACAATGCTGTAAGTTATGCCCGCTAAGAAAAATGCTGGAATATTCTGAAACATAAGGAAAAAATCTATACAAAGCAAGCTAAGCATGACCTTTCAAATAAACTAGTAAAAAATACTTACCATGCCAAATAAAAGGTAGAATTAAAGAAAAGAAAATACAGAGGTATAAATGAAAGAGAGCAATCGAGCGAGCAAGAGAGAGAAGCACCTTTATTTAGGTATGCAATCTAGAAAAACCCAAACCTTTCTCTTCACCCTCTTTCCTCATTCAGTGAGGTTTTAGAGAAGCCCTGCAAATAGCAGTTTCCTGCCACACAAATACCAGTTGAGAGGAGGAAGTCCATGAGTCACACTTACCGATTTACAGTAGTTGAACCATCTTTGCCTCTCAGTAATGAAGTCAGATTGTTCATGGTGAATGACCTTTTGGATGTGTTCTTAAATTTGATTTGCACAAGTGTAGAATTTTAAATCAGTTGCCGGTATTGAGAATACTGTCTAGCATTTGCGAAAAAAGGAAACTTTTATTTTACATATTTTATATAAATGAGTTAAGATTGATTGAACATTTAAACATAAATAATAAATTAACCATAAAACTTGAAATGATTGATGAAGGACACACCAATGGATATTTTCTAGTATATATAATGTAGTTTATAAAATATAATGTAATTGTTTTTCTCATTTTATTGTAAAACATTGAAATTATCATGAAATTCAGAATGCAAGTTTTCTCTACATGTCAGTCAAAATGCCTACACAGACTTGTTTTCAAGACGGAGATTAACTCTGCAAAACAAGGAAAAACATCTTTGACATAAAATATAGAGCAATCAAAAGTAATGCAGTTTTTATTTCATAGTTTAAAATTGTGTTTGAAGAATTGCAATTCTTCAAAGAAGGGAAACCACAAAAACACATGAAATAATAATTCATATTAACATGTACATCGTGTTTGTATTTAAGTTGAGTTTTTTTTTTTTTTTTTTTTTTTTTTTATTCAGGATATTTTCTAAGATGCTTTGTAAGAGGGAGGAGAAGACAAAACCAAATTGGAAAGCCAAAGTCAATATGGCTAACGGTTTATGATGGAGCATGGAGATGGTTTCTGAGCAGATGGGAAACATCCTAGAAAAGCACCTGAGAGAGATATGAATGCAAGTTTTCTTTTATATGTGGAATGATTCTTAAGACTACAATGTACATAACAAGAAAGTGGGTACCAAAAAACAGCAGAGGGGTCATTTGAAGCTGAGAAGATGTCAGAAGCTACATTACAGAAGTTGTAGTTCAACTTCTATTGGAATAGCAAAGCATTGTGCAGATCTGCTGTAATTCTCCACAGACAATGTCCAGAGTATTAATAAAGAAAAGCAAAATGGCCTCAAACAAAAGAATATTAAAAGTGGTGTAGAGGCAACACACAACCTTTAGATATCAAAGCTATTATGTAAGGCAAACATGAACATATTCAATAAAATATAAACAAAGACAAAGAATTGTAATACGAACTTAGAATTTAAAAGAAAAAGTGTCGAACTGAAAAGTCCAGAACCCTAAAATATCAAAACTAATCATTGAAAACATGGGTGTAATAGCAGTTTGGATATAAATGAATAACAATAAAAAGCAAAGTATCAAGTTGAAGGGTAGAAAGGAGGAAGAGTTGAAAAAGAAAAAAGAGTGAATGATACACTGTATCATTTAGGTAATACAAGGTCTTAAAAGCAGTCTTTTAAGTAGACAATGAGTCTAGACTCTGGGAATACTTAGACACAGATGAAGAGTCTTGAAAGGCTCTCCACAAACTGAACATGCCACACCAGCCTGCTGAAAGCTAGAAGCCAGAATAATAGGGTCCAGGAAGAAAATATTTTAGTTTCGAAGAATAAAGAATAAGCTGATGGACAAATTTTCAATTAAAGCTGAATGATATTATTAATGTACTATAAACACCAAGTTGCAATTCTATGTGTAAGTATTGTTCCCCAAGAATTAAAATCATTTTCAATAAAATCAGACACTTCAGTCCAAGAAGATTTATACTACAAAATAGAGTAAAAGACGCTGTGGTGAAAAAGAAAATGGTCTCATATAGAAGCACAAATTGGAAAAACAGAATAAAAAAAACAACAGAAAGCATAAATACATGGATTAATATGAAAGGATGCTGATTCTTTCAAAGGGCATTTCAAAGTCAAGAGAGTTAGTTTTATGTCAACTTTGGCACGAAAGAGGAATGGGTGAGAATTAGGTTTAAACTTGATAGATTTAAACTTGTTGCCAGGCTTGTGCACCTGGGGCACCACGTCCCGTGGCGGCTAGAAGCCATTCAAGCATCACTGCTATGAACAAATAAGTGACAGAGTGATGGGAAGGAGAGGAAACCAGAGCGGTGTGTTTACTATGGAGAGAGGCAGAGCTGGAGAAGTGGTGGCGGTGACGGATGAGGGAGAAGGATGAGGACTATGTGCTATCATAGCCTAGTAGTGTAGGAGGAGCTAAGGTGGGAGGAGGTGCACACGTGGCCAAGGCCATGAAGCTGAACTAGGCAAAGACACCGCAGCCTAGACAGTTGGATTAGCCGGCGACTGCTTTTTAAATAATTACTACAACATAATAGTGTCAGTGGGATGGCATACGACTGCTTTTTAAATAATTACTACAACATAATAGTGTCAGTGGGATGGCATACAACAGCCCGGAGACTAAGCAGATGCAGACTCAGGCCCTGAACTTGAAAGAGAAAAGGTTCATTTTCTGGATTGGACCTCCTCAAAGGACCACCATGGTCCGCAATACCACTAGAGGTCATGTTGGTGTCGGTGGTCCATGCTGCTGTCCCAGACTTTGATTAAGCCTGAGACTTATATGGATACATGCAGTCTGTACTACTGTCTGATGCCTTGGTGATGTTCTCAGGCTTTGCTGCCACCTGTCTCCTGGAGCCATGTTGATGTGGGTGGCATGTGTAATCACCAGAGGGCTCATGGTTTGTGCAGCTTTTGAGGGCCATAAATGGGTCAATGGTCCTGATATGGCTTAAGAGTCATATGTCTGCTGTGAAACCCATGCTGATGTCTGTGGTTGGAGGTGTAACCTGAAGTCATCCTTGGGCACCAGACAGCTGGTCCTGCCCCTTGGTAGCCCACCTCACTGCAGTGTAGGCAGGGTGTGGGCATGAGAGAGTTAGCCCTATACTGCTCTGGCTATCCCACTGCTGTCCTCAGTTGATGGCTTCTGGCACAGATGCACGTGGAGCTCCCTTTGGGGCTGGCCACTAAAAATTTGTCCATGCCCCAGTGAATATATGGACCACACAAAATGGACTTGTAGGAGGGTGGGTGGCAGGTGAGGGGCAGGTCTCAGGGGAAAGGGGCAGGGGAAAGGGGAGGAGATGAGAAGACTGGGAAATGAGCACTATCAGGGTACATGATGTGAGACTCCAAAATAATCAATAATAATAATAATAATAATAATAAAAACCCATGTTAACCTAGGATAGCTGTAATGTCATTTATGCATATGCAATTTCTATGTAACAAGTATAAGGAAAGTAAAACTACACAAGTAGTGAATATAAGAGAAAATGACAAAACTAAACAACATAAAGAAAACAAAATGGATGAAATGAGAATGAAATAGCACATAGGAAAAATAAGAAACATTGTAAAACAAGAGGTAGATTAAAGTTTAAGTAGCATTTAATACTAATAGAATAAACAAGTTTGAATATGAAGTTTAAACTAGATTTTTAAAGGGTCACCTTTTACTATTCTTAATATTTGAAGTATATTCTTTGAGAAATTTATACATGAAACAATTATCTTGATAATACTCACCCAAGAAGCCCCTGATTCTGACCTGCTACCTGTTTTCCCAATTCCACATCTTTTTTCTTAAAATATGACCCCCTGAGACCCTTAGTGCTGCCCATGTACACATGGGAGTTGGACTAATGGACTGCAGCATGGTCAAACTAAAAAGGACACACCCCACCACCAAAGACTCTCCTTCTCCTAGAGCCAGCAACTGTCAGTAACTCCCCAGTTAGGGAGTTACCCCACACCCCCTTTGCTAGTCCCCATCTCTACCCAAATAGCTCTCCCTCTGGTTTTATGTCACATATATTTTAGTATTCAATCTTTCCCTTTTCTTACTTTTAAAAAAATATCTTCCTCACCTTTCACATTCCCATCCCTATATATCTATGATCCTTTCCAATATATGCATATATATTATACATATATACACACATACATTTGTATAGGATGCATATTATATATACATATGTACACATAGATGTACACATATAATATACACAAACTTATAAGTTTAAATTTCTTCACAAATAAGAGAAAAATTTTAGGTATTTACCCTTCTGTGTGTGATGCACTTAAAGTAATGATTTCAATTTAATTTCCATCTAATTTTCTATACGTTTCATTTTTCTTTGTGGGCTCAAAAAATTTCACTGTGTGAATACACTGCACTTTCTTTGTCAGTTCACCTATTGATAGATATCATGACTGGTTCAATTTCTTAGCGATTGTGAAAACTTTGGGTATATGGCCAAGAGTGTACCTTGTTACTCATGGTAGTTATATTGTTAAAGTTTTGAGGAACTTCCACCTGAGCGTCATAGTGGCTGTACAAGTTCATACTCTCATCAGCAATGTTAAACATTTCTCTTTCTTCACATCGTGGCCTGGATTTGTTGTTTTAGATGATAGTCTTTCTGCCTGGAGTTAGATAAAATCTTAAAGCTGTTTTAATTTTCAGTTCCCTACCTGTTAAGGAGATTGAACACTTTCTAAAATATTTATTGGCCATTTTATTTCTTCTATTTAGTTCTTTAGCCTATTTTTCCCATTAATTAAGTCCCTCCCCCATCCCTTTCTCCCCTTCTCCTCTGAGAAGGATGAGGCCCACCCCTGGGTACCAACCTTTCTTGGCACATCTTCTCTTACTGAGACCAGACAAGGCAGTCAAGTTAGGGGAACAGGATCCACAGGCAGGCAACAGAGTCAGGGACAGCCCCCATTCCAGGTATTTGGGAGTCCATATATGAAGACTACGCTGTTCAACTGCTACATATGTTTGAGGGCCCTAGGTTCAACCCATGTATGCTCTTTGGTTACTGTTTGAGTCTCTAGGGGCCCACAAGAGTCCAGGTTAGTTGACTTTGTTGTTCTTCTTCTGAAGTTCCTATCCTTTCTGTGTCCTTTAATCTTTCCCGTAACTCTTCTACAAGACTCCCTGAGCTCTGAGCTGTGGGTCTCTGCATCTGTTTCAGTCAGCTGCTGGGTAGAACCTCTCAGAGGACAGTTAATTCTTGTGCAATTTTGATCCTTTTAAGTTAAGTTAGAGATGTAATTTCTGGTGAGTAAAACCATAATTTTAATGTTTTCTGTGTCCATCACTATGCTTGTGGTTCTCATAATTAACTCATCTAATCCTTGGTAATAGTATCAGGTAATAGTATCAGTTGGTAATAGTATCAGTTCGTGACCATAGGATGGGTTTCAATTTGGGCCAGCCACTGGTTGGCCCTTTCCTCTGTTTCTGCTCCATCTTTGACCCTGCACTTCTTGTAGGCAGGACACATTTTGGGTTGGAGGTTTTGTGGATAGGTTGGTGTCCTCATCCTTCCATTGGGAGTCCTGCCTGGTTACAGGAGGTACCCACTTCAGTGTCTGTATCCTCTACTGCTAGGAGTCTCAACTAAAGTTACCCTCAGACTCCCTGGAGTCTCCTTTATGGCCTATTTTTTTGATTGTAAGATTTGGGCTATATTAAAAAAATTTTGTCAAATTTTTTTGTAGTTTTTTTTTTTTTTTTTTTTTTTTTTTTTTTTTTTTTTATAAACTCGATGAGAGCCTGCTCAAGGTGCAGTTCATAACGGTTTTCTTATTCTGTAGGTTATCTTGACACTTTGACCACTGTGTTGCTGCTGTACAGAAGCTTTTCCATTTTGTGTAATTACATGCCAATTCTTGAAATTATTTCCTGTGCTATTACGATCCTTTTCAGTAAGTCAGAGGTATAATTTCTGGTGAGTAAAACCATAATATTAATGTTTTCTGTATCCAACACTATGCTTGTGGTTCTCATAATTAACTCATCTAATCTTCAAGCCAATCACAGAAGGTAGGTTCCACTTTACTACTCCATGTTGGTAAAAAAGCTGAGTTATACAGCTTTGGTACGGTTGAGATTTTCTTTTAACTTTCCTAGACTGACACTGAGTGCAGCAAACTCAGTGTCTAGTACGTCACTGAAGGTAGAATACCTTTGGACCATTGGTAGAAACAATTACTGTCAAACTGTATGCACTCTATAGAAATATGGTTATAGTATGTGTGTAAGTATGTGTGTGTGAGCGAGAGACAGAGAGAGAGAGAAGGGAGGAGAGGGAGAGGGAGAGGGAGAGGGAGAGGGAGAGGGAGAGGGAGAGGGAGGAGAGGGAGGAGAGGGAGGAGAGGGAGGAGAGGGAGGAGAGGGAGGAGAGGGAGGAGAGGGAGGAGAGGGAGGAGAGGGAGGAGAGGGAGGAGGGGGAGAGTGGGAGAGTAGAGGGGGAGGAGAGGGGAGGAGAGGGGGAGGAGAGGGGGAGGAGAGGGGGAGAAGAGGGAGAGGAGAGGGGGAGAGGGAGAGAGGGGGAGAGGGAGAGGGAGGAGAGAGGGAGAGGGAGGAGAGAGGGAGAGGGAGGAGAGAGGGAGAGGGAGGAGAGAGGGAGAGAGGGAGAGAGGTGGGAGAGGGAGAGAGGTGGGAGAGGGAGAGAGGTGGGAGAGGGAGAGAGGTGGGAGAGGGAGAGAGGTGGGAGAGGGAGAGAGGTAGGAGAGGGGAGAGGGGAGAGAGGGGGAAAGGGGAGAGAGGGAGGAGGGGGGAGAGAGGAGGGGAGAGAGGGAGGAGGGGGGAGAGAGGAGGGGGGAGAGAGGAGGGGGGAGAGAGGAGGGGGGAGAGAGGAGGGGAGAGAGGGAGGAGGGGGGAGAGAGGAGGGGGGAGAGAGGAGGGGGAGAGAGGAGGGGGGAGAGAGGAGGGGGAGAGAGGGGAGAGAGGGGGGAGAGGGGGGAGTGGTGGGAGGGGGGAGAGAGAGAGGAGAGAGGAGAGAGAGGAGAGAGGGAGAGGGAGAGAGGTTATAAAAAACCAGGTATCTTGAAATAGTTCTCTTGGGAGGCTGAGACATGGTGACCCTGCAGATGAGGTCAGTCCATGTTCTTAGGGAAAGTTAACAGCGAAAGAAAGAATTGGGGAATAAAAATAAATAGATAAAAATAAAATAAAATAAAATAAAATAAAATAAAATAAAAATAAAAATAAAAATAAAAAGATACATTAGTAAAAAAAACAGCAGGGTAGGGCTGGCCTGCTAAACTGCTGTTGAATATTAAATAAAGAACAAATAACTCAGGATAGAGTAAGAATACAGTCTGCCCAGCTTGATGATTCTCATCTCAGATCTCTTAGGGTTCCTTTCACACCTACAAAAGTATCCTGTTACGTCCCTAGCCATTCTTTGAGAAGTTAGGCCTTACATGTTGCTTCTACTTACGGTGATCCTTCATGGGCAAAACTGGAAGTGCTGTTCTTTCCCCCAAGTTTCCATTGGTAAACTTAGGTACAGACTCTGGTCTGGTCAGTTGACTTGCAGGTGCTGATCACACTCTGGAAATTTCTCAGAAGTCTGCCAGAAAATTCTGTTCTCACCTCAAGCAACCTATTGTGAAGTTGAGTCACAGATGGTGGTCTGCTCTTTGAAAGCTGGATTATAAATATTGGATCCAACCCTGTACAGTTCCTTCCCAATGTTCAGTATTTTACTTAGACCCCTGAATATGTGTTTCTTTGAAGTCTTGGACTCTGACCCAGTTTTGATCTTTCTGAAAACTAAGTGGTTTTTGACTCTTAGTTTCTTCCCTGCAGACTAAAGACATCTGCTGGCCAGAATTTGGATACTATTTCTGTGACCCCCTTTTTCTGAGTTTCCCATGGGTACTGTTCATAGAGGGTCCTAAATTGCTGTTTTACCTTGAAATGGCCTTCAGTGGCTGCTCCATCCAAGTGCTGAGAAGAGAAGGCTCTTCCTGGTGTTTCGCTTCTTCCTTTCTGTGATACCACCATAAAGCTTTTGAATGCCACCCTAGCCCACTGTTTCTGCTCTTTAAAATGGTCATTCTGGAAGAAAAAACAGGGCAGATATTCTGAATCTTTCTATTTTTTATTGTATTTCCCAGTCTCTCCATTGGCACAACCTCTCATTGAGTGAAGGAAGCTCTCGAAACCTAGGATGGATGACATTAGACACTGTCTCCAAGTGCTTGGGTAATACATCCAGCTTCTGAAATCTGTTATCAACTTTCCCTGGCTCATTCCCTGTGCCTATATGTGATTAGCTATCTCCTTTCCCAACGCAAAGATCTTTCGACCAGAATTCTAATACTTGAAAATCATGTCCTGGTTAGATTTTTGTTAACTTGACATAAGACAATATATTAATCAGGGTTTTCTAGAAGAGCAGAACTGATAGAATCTGTCTGTCTGTCTGTCTGCCTGCCTATCTATCTATCTATCTATCTATCTATCTATCTATCTATCTATCTATCTATCGGATTTGTTAGAGTAGCTTATAGGCTTTGGTCCAAATAGACCAACAATAAAAGACCAACTATTCTGTCTAGCAACAGAAAGTCTGAGAATTCAGCAGTTGTTCAGTCCATGAGGCTGGATGGCTCAGCTGGTCTTTAATATACCTTCAAATCTGGAAGAAGTACAAATGCCAGTTAAGAAACAGACTTGCAATCAGGCAAGGAGCAAAAGCTTTCTTCTCCTATGTCCTTTTAAATATAGGCTTCCATCAGAAGATGTGGCCCAGATTAAAGGTGGATCATTCCACCTTAAAAAAAAGTCTGAATTAAATATGGGTCATTCCAGTTCAAATGATTTAATTAAAAAATCCCTCTCATGTGTTTCTAGGTTCTTGGGCTTTAGCTAACTCTAGATGTAGTCAAGTTGACAAACCAAGAATAGCAATCACAGCTAGAGTCATTAGAAAATAGAGAAGCTCAGATGAGAAAATATCCCAACCAGATAGCCCTGGGGCAAGCCTGTGGGGAATTTTTTGACATATGGTTGATATGTTAGGGTCTAGCCCACTTAGGGCAGCATCAGCCTCATGGTAAGTGGCCAACAGATGTGGAAAAATGCAGTCTTAGTGAGCTAGAAAGAACATGCCAGTAGGCAACACTCTTCCAAGCTTTCTGCTCTAGTTCTAGCTTCCAGGTTCTTGCCTTGAGTTCCTACCCTGACTTCGCTCAATGATGGATAACTTGATAGTTGTAGGCTGAACTAAATCTTTACCTCTCTAAGTTGCTTTTGTTTAGGGTCTTGTGTCACAGCAACAGAAGCCCTAAATAAGACCCACAACTCTTGTTATTGTTATTTGTTTTTGCTACTATTTTTCAGTACCTTTAGTATGATGGTCAAATGTTCTGCTACTGAACATAATTTCCAAGTTCCAACTTTGAGCATTAACAACTCTATGAGTATGTGTATATGTGTGTGTGTGTGTATTATATCATGATGCTTCAATATTTAATATAAGAATAAATATGAAAAGCTACATACTCAAGGGTATTTAGAAGAAAAAGAAAGGGACAATTGTTTTTACATTCTATGCCTTAGAAATGAGTAACTATATCTGATTTATATTAAGATAAGGGAAAATGAGACTTCATCTTTTGGTAGTAGTAACATGTTAGAATTAATGATCATATTCAAAATGTCAATAAAAGAATGGTGTCCTCACCACTGCATGCAGGAAAGCCAAGGAGTAGAACTGTGTGTATTGCTAGACAGCTACATTTGAGCTTTAAAGCTGAAGTGTGTTCATAACATTTATTAGTGAAAATCATGTAGATGCATGTATGCATGCACATATTGGCATTTGTTTTTACAAAACAAAATTGAAAAGCACACCAGTACCTGAAGGACATCTCATTTTACTTCACACTTTACTTTGAGTGGCTTGAATTATTTACAGTAAGAGTGATTTTGTCATTTGAAATATAATTTTACATTTAAAAACAAATATTCTATGATGCATATAATAGAGGTCTCACTCTTGAACCAGATTTCAGTTAAGTGAGATTACTGGTGGAGTGTAAAATGAAAAAAAAAAAAAGTGGAGCTTTTAAGATATTCTTAAGTTAGCTCTAGGTTGGAAAGTACAAAGTGTCCTGAAAGGCTGATATTTGGACAAAGCACTTTCCTTCAATTTCTTCTCTTTTTCAGTATAATAGGAAGAATTGCATTCAAGGGTGACACAGGTCCTTTGCTACTCTTATGTTCTATAAATCATGAGCCAGATGAGGTAGAAAGATCGAAAGGCAGGGCAAAGACTAAAGAAGTTGTATTGGAGAAATACCTTCAATTTATCAGCACCACCCACTTGCTAGTGAAAGAGCAACCATTACAGGGTGGAACCCCAGAATCCAGTCACAGCAATATGAAAAGCAGACATCTTCATACAGCTCCTGCAGTTCTATCCAACAGTAAATAACTTTGTTTTTGCTTTAATGGAACATGTGGGGAATATAAGTTTTGTTAATTTTCAGCTTTTTTTTTTCAAAAAATAATTGTCCTCATCATTTCCCCATCCTTTTGTTTGATGTTACACAATCTACCTCCTAAAAAAGAATGGGATGATCAGCATAAAATCAACCCTAAAAGCAAATTACAAGTATGTGCGTTCACTTCACGGTTCTGCTTTCTCCAGTTTGCTGCTGCTGGTCTTAGGACCATTGGCTGGGTAAAGCAACATTCTGCAGCCTGTATGGAGTACATTTCAGAGCCTCAAGAATTCAGGGGTAAAGGTTGCATCACCATTTAAACATTCTTTTCTTTTCCTTTTTTTTTTTAATGGTAAAGGCAATCTTCCTTTTAAATGAGCTGTGTCTTGGTTAGGATTTTATTGCTGTGAAGAGACACCATGATTAAGACACTCTTATAAAAGAAAACATGTAAATGGGGCTGGCTTAAAGTTTCAGAGGTTCAGTCCATTATCACCATGGCTGCAAACATGGCAGCATCCAGGCAGACATGGTGCTGGAGGAACTGAGAGTTCTAAATCTTGATCCTTTTTCTTCTGCATTGGGTGGAGATTGAGCAATAGGAGCCACCCAAACCTGCCTACATTGTGACATCCTTCCTCCAACCAGACTACACCTGTTCTAATAAAACCACACCTCCGAATAGTGCTACTTCCTGTTGGCCAAATATTTTCAAACAACTGCAAACTGTGTTTCAGAAGTTAGTTCTTTCAACGTCTATATAGAACTTGAAGTCCCCCTTTTCCCTCATAGAAACAATATTGTAAATGATGTGTAGAGTTCTCAATACAAACCGTGACAACTTATTTAATCCACAGTAAACCCAAATCAGTATTTTGAAGGCAATGTGAAGCATAAAGACAATGAAACCTTTGGAGTCAGAATCTGTTTGAATCACTAGTCTGGGAAAGAAGGGGCCAGTTGGAGGGGGAGGGGATACAAAGGAGTTAATGGAGGGAGGGCCAATATAAATCACATGCAGAGAGTTGTGCATAAGAAAATATCATAAGAAATTCTAATAAATGTATACTAATGTACCTTTGATTTTAATGGGATTAAAAAATTTGATAACTTTATAATATAATCTCATTAAGAATAAGGCATATTTTTTTTATTATTCATTTGTGGGTTTTTTTGTTGTTTTGTTTTTGATAAAGCGCCAAGATTTTTGTATTCTTATTTTGTTTTTTGAGACAGGGTTTCTCTGTGTAGCCCTGGCTGTCCTGGAACTCACTCTGTAGACCAGGCTGGCCTTGAACTCAGAAATCCGCCTGCCTCTGCCTCCCAAGTGCTGGGATTAAAGGCGAGTGCCACCACTGCCTGGCAAGTTGTTTTCTTTAGACAGTTCTGTACTGAGAATTTTAGTTTCTTAAAAAACCCGGTTATGTTGTGTGATTATGTTTTTTGTGGGGGGGATATGGAGCTGCTTCAGATTGCCCACTAACTAGGATTTGTCTTGTCCTCTAGGAGGGTTGTGATTTTTGCCAGCTGCAGATAGTTGCAGAATTTGGAATTCTGAGCACTCTTAAGAGGGTATAAATGTGAAAACCCCAAGAGGACCCATAGCAGCTGCTGCTCCCCCTGCTGTTGCTGGTTCCTGATGTTACTTTTGCTGCTTTTACTATTGCTGGATTTCTGAATTGCTGGTTGGAGATTTCCTGACAATGAAGATGAGACCTGCCCCTAGGAACTCAATGCCTCTAATCAGCAGAAAGTAGTCTAATGAGATCAATGTTCCCTTTTCCCTCTAACCTTCTTTCTTTCCTACCTACTGTTGGGGGGTTGGAAGGGATTGGGTTTGAGAAGGTGGTAGGAAAAAGAACCCAATAAAGTAGCCCCCAAAGAATGGTTACATAGTTTCTAATGTTTGTTATCTTCTCTAGATTTTTTTTTCCCATTGGAGTAATAGATTCATCCTGGATCTTGATGAATGCATGAAATGGGAAATAAGTCTCTAGCCAGAACAGAGGCACAGGGAAGGGAAGATCATAGCTAGGGGAATCTCCCAGAGAAAGCAGGGTCACAAGAAAGAGAGGGTTGTGTCTTTTTTTTTTCTTGTTTGAATATTTTATTTCATACACAAGTACTATATTTACATTATTCCTGCCCCTCCATGTATTCACTCCAACTCCTCCTGTGTTCCATCCACAAACTCTCAACTTCCTGACCAATTCTTTAATATTATTGTTGCTAAATATGTGTATATATGCTTATGTAGCATACATATATATACATATACAAAATATCACACACACGCACACACACACACACACACACACACACACACACACACACGTGCCCAAGTACCAGTAATACAGAATGAAGTGGTACTTTCTGATAAGGCCTAAGCTGGCCAATCTAGAAAAGGTTTCAGCCATGGTACATTACAGAGTGACCACTGCCTGGCCTCTTCTACAGGAATAATATTAATAACTTTTATCATTAAAGACCTTTCATCCATTATCTCCTGTCTCTCCAGGAGATAAACCCACAGAACCTTTGGGGACTAAGGACGACTTCTGGGGCCCTACAGGACCTGTGGCTACTGAGGTGGTTGACAGAGAGAGGAACATGTACCGGTGAGTGAGCTTTGCAGAGTCTTGCTTTTCACAGTCTACTTTCCATAAAGGATCCCCACAGATAGACCCTCAACCCACTCTCTATGGTAACTTCTTCCTTTGCCAATGCAGAAGACTAGGCCAGGATTACAATAGAATTTGGGCCTGTTATAAAAATAGGGGTCTTCTTCAAAAAAGTTTCAGAAATTTGTAAAGTAAGAAACAAGTACTTCCCTGTCCAGTTCCTCAGATCCATTAACCATTTCTTTTCTTTTTTTAAATTTACTTTATTGGATATATTTACATTTCATATTTTATCCCCTTACCTCCATTCCCCCTACCACCTAGGGACCTCCTATCCCATCCCCCCTCCTTATGCTGCTATGAGAATGTGCCCCCACCTACCCCCCCACTCCTACCTCCCCACCCTCGAATCCCCCCTCCCCCAGTGTTCATTCTTCATGGGACCAAAAAATCTCTCCCACCTATGCCCAACAAGGCCATCCTTTCCTTCATGTACAGATGGAGTCATGGGTCCCTCCCTATGTGCTCCCAGGCTGGCGGTTTAGACCTTGGGGAGCTCTGGTTGGTTGGTATTGTTGCTCTCCTCATGGGGACACAAACCCTTTCTGCTCCTTCAATCTTCTCTCTAGCTTCTTCATTGGAGGACCCTTGATCAGATCAGTGGTTAGCTGTGATTGTCAGTCTCTGAATGTGTCGGCCTTTGGCAGACCTCTAAGGAGACAGCTATATCAGGCTTTTGTCAGCATGCACTTCTTGCCATCCACATCAGTGTCTACCTTTGATGACTGTACATGGGATGGATACCCAGGTGGAATGGTCTCCAGAAGGCCCCTCCTTCAGTTTCTGTCCCACACTTTGTTTTCATCTTTGCTCCCTTGAGTATTTCTGTTACTCCTTCTAAGAAGGACTGAAGCATCCATACTTGGTCTTCCTTCTTCATGAGCTTCATGTGGTCTGTGAGTTGAGTCTTGGCTATTCCAAGCTTTTGGACTAACATCCACTTATCAGTGAGTAAATACCACGTGTGTTCTTTTGTGATTGGGTTAACTCACTCAGGATGATGATTTCTAGATCCATCCATTTACCTAAGAACTTCCCAAATTCATTGTTTTTAATAGCTGAATAATACTCCATTGTGTAAATGTACCACATTTTTTGTATCCATTCCTCTGTTGAAGGACATCTGGGTTCTTTCCAGCTTCTGGCTATTATAAATAAGGCTGCTAAGAACATAGTGGAGCATATGTCCTTGTTATATGTTAGAGCATCTTCCAGGTATATGCTCAGGAGTGATATAGCTGGATCCACAGGTAATGGTATGTTCAATTTTCTGAGGAACCTCCAGACTGATTTCCAGAGTGGTTGTACCAGCTTGCAATCAGGAGGGTTGTGTCTTAAGGAGGGTCATGGTGCCCTATGATGAGAAAACTTTCACTGGTTATTGAAGAAATTATTTGAAGAAATGTCCTTTGTTGTATATTTGTGATACATTTTTTTTTCATAGAACCAGGAGTGCTCTTCAGTCACCAAGCCCAGCATCACTGGTTTTCTGACACAGATCAGCACTTCATCACAGAGGTGATTTCAGACAGCTGTGTACCAACACTTGTGTATGCTCCTTCCACTTCCCACTTTACCCTGCCGTTCCTCTTCTCTTCCTACTTGGCTCTGCTGATATTGTGCCTTAGGAGGCCTTGTGCAGGCAACAAGGGGTAGTGGATGTGTCTACTTACTGGGAATTCTCTCATTTTTTTATTATTTATTTGCTTACATATTTTCTTCCATTTCCTAATTGGTTCTTATTTAAATATAGTCTTTGTTTTCTGTTATTTTAGTCAGCTACCTTTCCCCATATTTTGATTTTTTCTAGTACTCTGCTAATTCTTTCAATAAGAATCAGCTAAATATAATTTGAGTGTAAAGGATAGATTAGTCTTCCCCTTCAAGTATATAGTCTAGATTTATAGAGAAATACTGTATTATCTCACTTTTATGAGGAAATAGAAAAGATCAAGTTCATAGCAGATTCAGGTTACTAGAGGTTGGGTGTGGGGAGGTGAGTAGAGAGGGGGAGACATTGGCCAATTGGCACTAAGTTATTTTTAAAGAAGTTTAAGTCTATTTAGAAGTTTAATTCATATCTACTGTGTATGGTGACTATAGTTAGTAACAATGTATTGTATATTTCTTTCTTTTTTTCTTTCTTTTTTTTTTTTTTTTTTTTTGTTTTTTAGAGACAGGGTTTCTCCGTGTAGCCCTGGCTGTCCTGGAACTCACTCTGAAAACAAGGCTGGCCTCGAACTCAGAAATCCACCTGCCTCTGCCTCCCAAGTGCTGGGATTAAAGGCGTGCTCCACCACCGCCCAGCATATTGTATATTTAAAAATAACTTTTTTTTTTTTTGAGCATGCCTTTAATACTAGTACTCAGAAGGCAGACGTAAGCAGATCTCTGTGAGTTTGAGGCCATTCTGGTCTACAGATCAAGTTCTAGGATAGCAAGGGCTATGAAAAGAAACCATCTGGAAAAATTAAAAAAAAGAAAGAAAGAAAAGATAAAGTGTAAAATCAAACTGAATTTTCAAAACCCAAGTAGAGGTAAAGGGAGGGTAAAAATGTGATCCAGTTGTTTAACATAACTGTTTTGCAGATTACTGTTCCTTTATACCTAGTTATACATATTATACAAAAAAACCCAAAAAACAAAAACAACAAACAAACAAACAAACAAGCAACAACAAAAAAACCCAGGCAAATCGGCTTGGCTGTGGTTAAATTGCTTACAGCTCTCCTGAAGAACTGTGGGCAGAATCTAAATAGTTTACTATTCGTATACAGACAAAAAGAATTTCCCTTCTTTATTATGTTAGAACATGCTAGAATAAAGATTTGTGCTATTTATAGAGGCATGTCACTAAAATCAAAGGTGGGGTGGTGGTGAATCGTTACCTCTTATTTCCAGTAACCATCATCAATCTCCTCAGTTATCAGAGTTAAATGCAAAAATTTAACAAGTATAACACACCATCACATTTTCCAGAATTTCTTCCAAGTGATAACTTAAAAATTGAAATCCCTAACCAAATCCAGGATCAGCAACTAGTTACTGGGTGATGAGTGATATAAACATAAAGGCAACTACATAGTTAAGCTGTCAGGTCTACCCTGGATCTCAAATCTAGTGACACAGAGGTGGAAAACTTTGTTAGGATAGATGTGTGCATATGTGCATACCCATGTTATAAGTTCTAAATGGGTTGTTATTATTTGTTTATTTTTATTTGCACAAGTCTGTGATTTGTTTTTATTTTAAGGAGAGTCAACCCCTGTCAAGATCAATCAGGAGGAAGAACAGTAATTTGTTAGGGATCGTACATACCTTTAAATTTTCCACGTATACCTTCCATCTTTAAAGTGTTATAGTAAACATTCTGTAAATTGTTGGCTGAAGCCTAAGCAGTAAAAAGGTCTGTGTTGACAACAGCATTTCTTGCCCGGAATAAATCAGAAAAGTAGCAGATTTCGAGATGTTTGCTTGGACTAGAAAAGGTAACTTGAAAAAGAAGTTTCAAATAGGAAGCTAAGTTTTTCTTCCCAGGCTAAGTTATTGGACTCTTTGAACAAGTCTGCTACTTGTATCTTATATAATTAAAACTTCTTATATTAAACATCATTAAAATGCTGTTTTTTCTCTTGACAAGACTTTAGTGAAATGCGTTCATAAGAGATCCAATAAGCCATGAACATGAATAATACCAATCCCTGCCACCTGGAAGCACAGAGATTAGTAGGCTAGTCATTAAATCAAATGAAAATATGACCTAAAGTTTCTAAGGCACACAGGTATCTACAGCATCTAAAGTGGGGTTTATTTGGTGGACCGCAACAAGTTCTCAGAACATTTGCTGTAAATCAGGTAGAAATAGGCAAGTATTCACATTAGTCTGGAGTCCAAAAGGTATTTCAGCTAAAATATGTCAATTCTCACAGCTGCAGTGCTTAGAGATGGTCATTGTTGTCTTTCTGCAGCTTCTTCAGGCTGAGGGACCGTGCTCAGTGCTTTAGAGGGTTAGGCAAATTCATTTCCCTTTTGTTCAACAATGCCTCATCTGTACTATGTAAAACCTGGTCTCCAGTCCCACTATCCAATACCTGCCTTACATTAGGTCTTACTTCAGGGCTATTACACAAAGTGATTACATTATAAAAGGCCTCCAGATCACTCTGCTCAAATGTTACAGATGGTTTTACTGATGATCCAGGAGCAAGGGAACTTCCTCCAACAATTCTCAGGTTGATAAATTTGATTTTCCAAGTACTTTCCAAAAAAGGGCTATGGATAAGTCCAAAAATTTGTTCAAATATGCCCAAACAAGAATTTCCCCGGTGGACAGTGCCTGCAACTCCAACCATAACTAATCCACGAGAAGACGCACATTTTAATCCTTGGGAATCAAGGTTAGGACTGAGAAAAAGAAATTCCTCTTTCACTAATGACAGCAAGTGAAGACTCATAATTTCTGCTCCTTGGTAGTCTGTCATGTTTTGTTCTGAGGTGTTATAATAAAACCTAAGCTTGACATCATGCCAGAAGTACTTGTGGGCCCCATTCATCTTGAGGTGGTCCCAGAAAAGGATTCTGAGAATTAAGAAGTTCAAAGAACCAGTGACGGAATTCTTCTCCTAAGTGACAAAAATCAACCTTTTCAGCTTCTTTATCTTCCTTCACCTGCTGCTCAAAGAGTTGGATGTCCTCTGTCTTTGCAACCGGCTCTGCCGCCTCCTTCAGTTTGGGTGACTGCTTTTCCCAGTAATCTTTTGCATACTGAATAAGATTGTGTTTTTCAGCAGTTGGAGGTACAACCACCACTTGTGTTACCAAATACCTAAATATGACTTCTCGGTGGACTTTCTTGAGCCACAGAAGTTCTTCTACATTTTGGCTACCCACTAATATTGCACAAATAGCATCTTGGCGGTCCACAGGCTGCACCAGGCAGTTGGTGATGGTGACGGTGTCGAAAAGGGCCATGATCTCATTGTTCAGCATGCAGAGTAGGTTTCGGCAGCCCTCTGACTCTAAGTGGCTGAGTCCCGACATCTTGCCCCCGAGAAGGGGGCAGAGGACGACATCACAAATGTCACCCTCACGGCCCACGGGCTGGCCGGCGCCTTCTCAAAATACCTTTTAAAAGAGGATTCTGAGGACTCTCACTACAAAACCTGATAAATATAGTTGGTAAAATGCTAATTAGCCCAATTTGATTATTGGATCATATCTATTTATGTACAAAAATATCACATTGTTCTTCATAATTATGTATAATTATTATTTGTAAATCATAAGTAAATCCAAATGGAAGAGCCCAGCTGGGAATAATTGCTCTATTGGGAAAGAAGACAATATAGAATAATTTAAAAATTCTTTTAGGGTAGTTTATATTGCCGACATTCAATTTTCTTAGGAAAATAAGTCTTGAGGAAACTGTGACTGTGTTCTCACCCTTGCTAAATTAATGCAAGCACGTAGCATATTAGAAATATACTTGATTTCATACTACCATTTCCTACCATATTTTTCAGTAACTGTAGCAGAAAAAAAAATCAATCCTGGAAGTCACTAATTTAAGACACAAGGTTCATGGATAAGACTGAACCGTATATGACCAGGCAGTAGGGTCAACACAGAGCTCAAAGTCCCCATCTTTGACCAGCCTTTCATCACTCCATGATCACACTCTGGCCTTCATCTCCTTTTCAGGTGTTCACTTCATTGATGTTTAAATTAACATTTTATGATAGCACACAAGGACTTTACTTCATTATATCATTTTTACTGTTTTATTTCTGTGAAAAGACACTATAACCCAGGCAACTCTTATTAGAAAAAAAACCATTTAATTGGGTACTTGCTTACATAGTTTGAGAAGGTTAGTACATTATTATTATGGTGGGGAGCACGGCGGTAGCATGCATGCAAAGTGCTGAAGAAGTAGGTGAGAGCTGTACATCTTGATTTGTAGGCAACACACACACATATACACACACATACACACACACACACACACACACAGAGAGAGAGAGAGAGAGAGAGAGAGAGAGAGAGAGAGACAAACACACACACACACACACACACACACACACACACACACACACACACAAACAGACACTAGGCCTGGTGACACACCTCCTCCACAATGGCCACACTTCTTAATCTTTTCTAAACAGCTTATCAACTGGGGACTAAACATGCAAACATTTGAGCCCATGGAAGCCATTCTCATTCAAACCCCCATGTACATACAAACTATCATAATTTGTTCTCCTTCACAAGTGCCACACCAGAAACTTGCACATTCTTTTTCCTGGCCTTAATAAGGAGTTTCTGATGTAAACCTTTTGTAGAACTCACAGACTTTCTCTCAGGTAATGCAGATGCAGACAGACCATACTTGGGGAAATGTTATCAACTGCAGATGACTTTCAACTGAGCTTGGTAGGCATTGTAAGATTTCTGTTTACACATAAAACTTTCCAAGCAGCCAGTGTCATACTCCACACCTTGCCATAGTGGCCCTTACCTGAAAGCAGGGCCCACTACTGACTCCTCCTGTTTTTGGCAGAATTTTTTCTGTGGCCCCCATTTCTATCCTGAATATTCTTTAGTTTCTAACAGTCTCTCCAGCAAGTGGCAGCCATCTGGCAGGCAACATTACCACTTTGACTGTTTCAGCCACATTCCTGCTGTGACAAACCCTATTAACCTCCCAAGACCTGTCTTCTACATCCTCAGCTCTCAGCACATCCACTTGTCTCTCATCTCAAAGCTTCCACATGCTACCTGCCAAGAAACCAAACACAGGGATGATGCTCCTCTCCAGCCACAGCTGTGTTAATTTCTGTATGTGCATTTTAGTACCTTCAAAACCCCATCATTTATCTCTGCAGGTACCTCTGTGTCGAGCTACCCTTCCCTTTCTCATTCCTATAGTCTCTATGCCAAAGAACTCAGTGTTACAACATCTCCTCCTATTTTAAAGGATAAGTGTTACAACAACATTGATAGGTTAATTTTTAAAAAATAAATTTCAAACAAACATGGCCATTATGGTATTTATAGATAATACAGTTGCTATTAGGACTTATGATATCAATCACCATCACCTACTGCTTTTATAGAAATGTTATTCTCTTTGTAGGCATTCTGGAAACATATGCCCAGACCTATTGCCTGTATTTACCATAATGAAACGATTTTTATAGAATTGCCAGGTCCATGCACATTATATGGTAGTGACTCCATTCATGGTGGCATTTGGACTAGTCATTCTTACAGATTATTGCGTTAATCTTGGGCTAGGAGCATGGTTCCTTGTCTGTGCTCACTGTGAATTTTCTCTGACCACCTTCTCTCTACATATTTTGAATTCCTTCAGTCTAATATCTGTTCCTGTATGATCCTAATCTTATATCGTTGAAGCAATCTCACTGGGGGAAGACAGTGTACTTCTATATGCTCAAAAGGTATGGCAAGGTACATGTGTGGCGGTGCATGCCTGTAATTCCAGGAGTTGAAAGATGGAGATAGATGGATCAGGAGTTTGATGTTAACCTCAGCTGCTTAGTGAATCCAAGGCTGGGTAACAGCAACTCTGCATCAGAACAAACAGATTTTCCTCTTTCTACACTCAATACTTGTAGTGTGCTCGCACACATGCACAGACACTGAGAAATAAAGGAAGAACTTGTAGCAGGGAACAATTCATTCTTAGTTTCACTGGACCTTCCTTTCTATTCTACCGCAGCATGGTAACGCCACACGAACATGGGTGCTAAGAACTTGCCCATTGTCACAGGTTTTCTCCATTTCATCTGTTTCATCTATACTGAACAGAAATCTTTGGCACTTTTCACAATGCAGGTAACCTGTTGGAAATCATGAGTTTGTAAATGAATTCTGTGAAATCATAGCCTCTTGCTGGTTTAGTACAATGCATAGACTTTGAAAACTGACCCAATCACCTGTTGTAACTCCAGATCCTTCTCTTAGACCATGACTCAGGCATAAGAAACTTAAAATTAAAGAAAAGTTAAAATTTCATATCACCTAAAATTATAGAGAATGGGAACATGTATTGGCATGCCCCCTATTTTTAAATTTCTCCATAATTTTAGGTTATATGAAATGTAAGCACTTCAATTCCTGTGATGTTTTCAGAAGAGGATTTAGCTATTTAAATTTGACTTTATCTCATTTTTTATTTTAAATATATTAAATAAGGACACAAAAAAGTTTAATCTCTGATTTGCCTTGAAGATAATTTATGAGACTTTAAAGAACTGGCAAGAGTTCATTCTTTGTCTAAAAACTAATATAGCAAGGCAGTTATTAATCTAACCTTCTCCAAGCAGTAGAAGTATGAGCACTAGGTAAGGAACTCCATGCAAATGAGATGCTGCCCAAGCTTATAAAAACTGAGGACCTGACATTCAGGCTATGAGTACTTCATGCTTTTTAAAAAATATGTATTTTAATTAAATTATAAATATATTACTTCCCCTTTCCTTTTCTCCCTCTAGCCTCTCCCATGTCCCCTCCCTTCAATTACTCCCAAGTTCTCCTCTTTATTCTTTTTCAAATTCATGGTCTTTTTTTAAATTATTGCATATGTATGTGCATATATGTGTATGAATGCACAAATATATAAAAAAACATGGTGAGCTCACATTTGTTGTTTTTGTATATATGATTTTAGGGCTAGTCACCTCTCATTGGATAATCAGTTAGGGATCTCACCTCTGGGAGAAACTTTTTTCTTTCTCTCAGTAGTTTTTAATCCTTTGTCTAGGGGTGAACCTCCATGACACTTCCTCCTTCCACGTTAGTATTGATATTGTTTGTTTTTTTTAATAGGAAGACCTTTGTAGGTGACACAGTCTCACAGTAGACTGTCTGGTCCCCCAGATCTTAGATTCTTCCTGCTCTCTCTTCTATGATACCCCTGCCTTAGGAGCAGAAGTTGTGTTCCAGAAGTATCTGTTGGGGTTGAACACCCCACAATCTGTTGTTCTTTGTGTTATGCTTTTCATGATTTTTGTAATCATCTCTATTTGCTATAAAAAGAAAATTCTTTGAAGAGGAGTAGGTGAGAGATATACTTATGTTTAGTTGTAAGACAAATTTTAGAATGTTGTTAGGAAGTACCCTGGTCTAGTTAATTGACAGTAATAAGTTCTCTTCTAAGATCCACGACTTCATTAACTCCAGGGATTTGGCTAGATTTCAAGTACCAGGCATGATTACCTTTCTATTTAATGGGCCTTAAGTCCAATTAGACAACTATTAGTTACTGTTAGCATGTAAGTGACACTACAGCACCTGTAGGAATATCTTGCCATGCTGCATAGAACTATTGATTATCGCTCCCTCCCTTGGCAGCTTGCATAGTACTTTTCATAGCACAGTGAAAGCCAGAGCACAAGAAAAAGCTTTCAGGTTAGATCCAGCTCAAATCATCTGAGTCCTGTGGGCAGTGTCTTCAGCAATAAGGACTTATCTTCAATCTCCACAGTAACCAATGGAGACAATAATCACCTGTAATGTTTTGGAATCTCTTGCACTATCCTGATCAACAACTAACACAGAGGGCTCTTATGCCTCGTAGCTACCTGTATTTTACACACACACACACACACACACACACACACACACACACACACACACACACACACACAGGGTTCTCATGACTGGTACCTGTATTTTTTGCACACACACAGAGTCTATTGTTCTTATGGGGAGCATTGCCAGCCCAAAGTGCATAACTTCATATATACAATGTTAGGTAACCATAACACAATATGAGTCCCTCAGCCTTTAGCAAACAAGATTGGTGTTGTTAGCCTCTACTTCTTCCTTCTCCTGTACTGACCTTGCTTCAATACCTTCATGGGCATTTAATGTTTAAAAAAAAATTCTTGTGTAAGTCGCAACTTCTCAATTTGGGAGATATTGTGAGGTGTTGAGTGACATTTCTAAACTTATTGGTGATGAGACCATAGATACAGCTTGGAAAAATGTTGCTGTCAAGTGGTCCCAGAGTCTATCTTTAAATCAAATGAGAACTGACCTGAAGTAAGTAAGTAATCAACTTACTGATCATGGTTCTGGTTTCCTGATAATATGCAGAATTAAAGGACAAAACAGAATTTTCATAGGAGGTGAAACCAATAATAATAAGAATAAACAAAAAGAAAAAACAAATTCTTGTAAGTATGAACTATTTAGACTTCTGAGTTGAGCACAACAAAAAATTTTGGACATAGCCATTAGCACTTATGTGAGCATATATACTTAATGTTTTGAAATAAAATTTCTAAATCTAGTTCTGAGATATTATTTATAAATATATTTTACTATTTGTGATAATTTTTTTTGAATTTTTAAAATTATATTAATTTTACATTCCAAATGTTGCTGTTCAGAACAAAGAAAGAATATTAAAAGCTGTAAGGGTAAAGCACTATTTATGATATTTTCAATATTAGAAATATTGAATAAATAATTAACATCAACATTTCTTATGTTGAATTAAAATATATCCATCATAGGAATATTATATATAACAAAAAATAAGTTACTCTTTTTTTCCTCTCTCTATGTGTGTTATGTGCACATACATGCACATGTACACATATCTGTGCACAGAGGCTAGAAGAGGATGCTTCTTGCTCTATTAATTTTGATCGTAACCTTTTAAGTCAGGGTTTTTTATTGGACCTGGAGCTAGGCTGGTGGCCAGCAAGCCCCCCATTTATGTCTGTGCCCCCACAGTTCTAGCTTTATAGGAAGGTGCTGAGGCATGCTCAGCTTTTTTTTAAACTTGGTGTTGGGGATTTGAACTTGAGTCCTGATGCTCGAGGAACAAGTGCTCTTACCCACTGAGATCTTCCTCAGTCCCAGAGGTTACTATTTTAGATTATTCTTTTAACCTCCCTTTTCACATTTTTAAAAATAAAACATTAAGAGAATTTTATATTTTGAATCTTCTTTTTTGCATAGCCTTATATTATGAAAATTTTCTGAGATCTTGTCTTAGTTATGTTTGCTATTGCTGTGATGAAATACCATGACCAAAAGCAACTGTGGGAGGAAGGGTTTATTTCACTCACAGTTCCATGTAGCAGTTCATCATCAAAAGGATTGAAGGTAGAAACCTGGAGGCAGGAGCTGATGCAGAGGTCATGGAGGGATGCTGCTTATTGGCTTGCTCCTCATGGCTTGCTCAGCCTGCTTTCTTATAGAATCAGGGACCACCAGCCCAGGGATGGCACCACCCACCATGGTCTGGGTTTTCTTCCATTGATAAATAATTAAGAAAATGCCTTAAAGCCAGCTCTTATAAAGACATTTTCTCAAGTGAGCCTCCCTTTTCTGATGATTCTAGCTCATGTCAAGTTGACATAAAACTAGCCAGTACAGATGTTAAGAAGTATTTGAAAATAAGAGTTTTACAGGATAGGTAATGTTTTAATTTGCCATAAGTTATTACAGATTCATCTTGAGTAATAAATGGCCAATTTGTTCATGCAAATTTATTTTTTACAAAGTGTTCTGATTAAAATTCTAATTTTTTTATTTATAGTTGACTTGTAGGAATTTAACTGTTGCTGAAAGTAATAAATACTTTACAGGGCAGCTTTTAAAAATGATAATTTTAAGGTTTGGGGAGATGTCTTACAGGGTAAGAGTTCTTGCTGCATAAGCATGAGACCTTAGTTCAAATTCTCAACACCCATGTATTAAAGCCAAGAGTTACTATGCACAGAACTCTAACCCCAGCACTGTAGGCAGCAGCGACTGCATGGTTACTAGGGTTTGCTGGTAGTCAACCTAGTTCTTGATTCAAATAGAGACCGTGTCAATGGAATAAAGCAGAGAGACAGAGCAGGACACTTGATATCTTCAATTTGGTCTATGCAACAAGGACATTCAACTCACACAGCTATGTGCATATCACATACACAAACACACACTAACAAAACTATAGCTACACACACAGATACACACACACACACACACACACACACACACACACACACACACACACGTAAATGAGAATATCAAAGATTTACCATATCTTCAACTTACATTTCAGAAATCAGCTTCAAGTGTAATATCTAAGGCAATAATAGTATTTGCACTGTAAGTATTTGTTTTATGACTTTTGGAAGTGCTTTTCTTTGAAAAGAAGTTTTGTGTGTGTTCTGCATCCATATTATTCACTGTCTTCAAAATTTTTTATTAGATTTCTGGCAGAGATGGTTGACAACTTTATCATTATGACTGACTTTGACCGAATGACATTCTGCAATTCACTTTCAGTTGATAGATACACAATTATTCACAACAAAAGGAGAAGTAATAGTTCTGACTCCATCTACAACCATTTCTGTTCCCTGAAGTCTGGAAAGTTCCCCCAGTTTGCTGAGTTGATACAATGCCTTTGGATTCTCTGACAGTGTGGTTAATGTGAGGTCTAACTATTGTAGAGCCATACAAGTCATCTTTGTTTAACAAGGGATAAGATATTAAAATATATTCTATAATGCAATATTCTCATTGAAGGCCAAAGGCAGCAGTATATATCTGTGTAAGAGATAATGGCTCTACTTGTTAATAAATTTAACTAGTGGTAATAAACAGTGACTTCTCTTAAGGTTGTTCAGATTTTTAAACTGGAGTACATGAATGAATCTAAGAAAGTTGCCTGTTTGGCTCTTTTTTTTGGGGGGGGGGTTGAAAAAAGAAAAAAGTTGAATTCATCTGTGACAGGCTTTTTATTCTCAATTGCAATGTCTCAGTATAGAAGATTAGGGTCAGGATGTTTTAGGATTGCTCTCTTTGTCCAGTACTTCTGACAGTGGCTCAAGTTAGAACAGTAGATAATGATTTGAACTAGAATCATCTTTTTAGACTATTTTGTTATAACTTGTTAAGTTGGTAAGAATCCATGGTGCATCTCTCATGGAACTCACCATAGAATGGGCACTTAGAAAACTGAGTTCGTTTGATCCTTCTGTGACATCAAGTATTTAAATAAATACTTAGATGGAATGAATTTCTTATGACATATGTTGGTAAGCCAATATTACTTTCAAATGGTAGCTTCTTATAAATTTCGAAGTACAGAAAGTGTGGATCTATAATCCTTGTCCTTGGCTTTGTTGAACTTTAATTAAATTCCTTCCCTACCTTGAAAGCTTTCTTTCCTTTGTTGTTTCAATTCTTAAAGGGAATCAAGTTTTCATTAGAAGCTGCCATTTCAGAATATAATAACTCGTAGCCCTAAGAAATCCCACTGGAATTTAATTTGACTACACAAATTAGAAAATGATTTAATGATATTATAAGCTATGTGCAATTTACTTTTTAAAAATGGTTAAAACATTTTTCATTGAAAAATTGGTGAGGCTGGATATGGTGGTCTATGTCTTTCATTCCAGTACTATAGAGGCAGAGGAAGGAGGGTCTCTGTGATGCCAGCCTGGACTATACAGCAACTTGCAGGACAGCCTGGAGTACATAGAGAGACCCTGTCTCAAAAAGAACATTGGAGAAAACTTTTAAATCCATACTCCTCAGTTTTATTGCATTTTTACAAAACATTATCAAACCAGTAGGAGATACTTTGGGAAGAAAAGAGAGTCTTATTATCCTTTTCTAAAAGACATTTCCTTTTATTAGGATAGATCCCTTAAATTAACCTCTGCAATTTTCCATTTCTTAGAAGGCAGCAGATTATTTGACCAACTTGAAAGTATAATACTTTGAAACAAAATTGATTCAAATGCCAGAAAGATGAATATTTTCAGTCTAAAGCTATATCATTTGGGCTGACTTTAACAGAAATTTGGGGAATATACTGTTTAGTTTTTATTAAAAATTATTAAAAATCTATTGTGTTTTCTTTTTTTTTTTATCAGCCATACTACTTGGTGATAATTAACAGCTCTGTGATACATAAAAGCAGTGGTATGTAGTTCAGAGACTATGGGCCAGTAGTAATTACACAATATCATTTTTTAACTCTGTCTCTATTAACTAGTAGAAGTGATAGTCTTGTTTGTGTATGCCTCATCCTAAAGTTGTATGTTAAAATGTGTATTTTCTTCCTTCTTACCCTTCTCTGTGTTCTGTGCAGTGATGGCATCTGTATCTGTCCACACTGATGGTAATGAATGCTGCTCATTGTTGCAGCTAGCTCAGTTCCACAGGTGTATATGTTTTGTTATACACCTAAACTTAAAATATTCATTCAACACAGAGTTTCTGCCATCATTTTCCCAACTGCTTGTAGTCAGAAAATGGGGATTCATAACTTTTTCTACTGCAATCTTTGAGAGACAAATATACCCCTTGGTTTTGCTCCGAAGATTCCTTGACTTGTTCCTTTGTAACATCCAGTCAAAGTCTATTGAATTATATGCCCAATAAATTTGATCTTCATGACATTTTTTCAATATGTACATGTTTTTCCATTGTTGTGCCTTTGCTCCTTATATTCTCTCTGCTTAAAATCTTTCATCTATAAATATTTTCATAGATAATTTTCTCACTTTACTCTGGTGCTATTGAAATGTCATCTCCATAGAGAGTCTGTTCTAAACTACCAAACCTATGACTCCTTAGTGGCATATATTGATTCATGACTCACACAATTGAAAATCAAAATTTGCCATAGAAAATTGTCATTTTCTCTTAAGGGAAACATAGATGTCATAACATAGATGTCATTTGTATATTTGTGGTCTCCCATAGTAAAATATAACCCATCAAAGAACTAACCCATCAAATATAACCCACAGGACTGGAGAACTGAATCAGTGTTTAAGAATACTTTTTCTTTCAGAAGAGTCAGGTTTAGTTTCTAGCACACAGGTTGAAGCTTACAACCATCTTCAACCCCAATTCAGGGGATCTGATAGCTTCTTTTGGTCTCCATGATCATCAGGCACACATGGGTTATAGCTACATATAGGCAGACAAAATGCTCATAAAATAAAAATACATATTTAAAATATAGCCCATCTGTAGGCAGAAATTTTTTGCTACTTACTTTTAATAAGGGTTCAACTCTCCTCTAGCCCACCACCCAGCAGAGACAGTGGAAGAAAAAGAGTTATTAGAATATGGGGGAAGTGGACCTGTTCAGCAATAGTTCTTTGCGGGTGAGCTTGATCTTCTTTGGCAGCAGTTCAGCCCTGTAGCAAACACCAAATATGATTCAGCAGCTGCAAACCAGTCCTCTAGGCAGGCGGACACCAGGCATGAACCAGAGGCTACAGGCCAGTCCTTTCAGCAAGCAGACAGCAGACAGCAGACAGCAGACAGCAGACAGCAGACAGCAGACAGCAGACAGCAGACAGCTATACTTCAATCCTGAAAAAACTACAGGGCTTGCCAACCGGCCTGGGGTGAGGCCTTCGGAAACAGCAAGCAGCTACAGGAATCTCATGAGTAGTTCTCTGGTGAGTTTCTCTCAATGTCAAAGTCACCACAATTGAGCTCAACAACGCTATGTAAAGTGAACCAATATATACGTGTCTTTTAGCAAGGACTAGTGAGGTGGAGCAAACCAAAGCAAAGCTCAGTGCTTGTTTCCCACTCTCTGTGGGGTCACATTTACTCCTTCATCAAGCGTCCTTTGACGTGTTTGCTAATCAAAACATTCTTTCACCTGTATCTGCTTCAGGAAAATAGCCTTTCACATGTTTGCTTTAACAAGACATCCTTGTGTCTGTGTGCCCCAGAAAAACATCATTTGACATAACTCTCTTTCCAAAGAAGGAGAAGTTTCCACTTCACCCATCAAAGAACATGAACGTTATTCATGGGCAGCTGTGCCAAAATAACTGCATTGGGTCATGGTCTTAAAGAATAGCTTTCATTCTGTAGTCACTGGCTCCATTAACTGTAGGGAAGAGAAGAAGCAGAACACTGTGGGAGGCCAGGAACACATGGAGATCGAAGCTTTTCACCTCATGAAGGATGAAGGATGAGAAGGAGAGAGAGAGAGAGAGAGAGAGAGAGAGAGAGAGAGAGAGAGAGAGAGAGAGAGATGGAATTTGTACATTTCAAACACATGCCCAGATTAACTTATTTTCATAATCTACTTCATAAGCCTCACCACCTAAAGTTTCTTCAGCCTCCCAAGATAGGCTCCCTACCTGGGAACCAACTGTTCAGTCTCTGTGACTGTAGAAAGCAGTTTGTATTCAAGCTGAAACATTCTCTGGTACCTAATGGTTCATGTCCATCTCATTATATAAAATGTATTCATTCCACATTAATAAAACAAACAAACAAACAAACAAACCCCAAAGGCTTAAGAATTCTACTATTGTTCAGAAGTGCAAATTCAAATTCTCTTTTAAGACTCAAGAAAACCTCTTATGAGTTTTCCAATAAAGAAAATAACATACTTTCCACATACAATGGTATAGAGTGACATTCCACTCCAAAAGGGAGGCATGGGGGCATTAGCATGAGTTTCAGGACCTAAACAAACCCAGCAGGGCTATTGGTAAGTTCTGTAGCCTCCTCTTTGGATCTGGGATAAGAGGGATGATGTGAGCACCATAGGGTTGGGCCACATGGTCCTTCAGGCTCTCAGCATTGAAGTCTACATGGCCTTTTTACTTAGGTTATCTGTTTGCTGCCTTCAGGTTTCTGTATTAGATAACTCATGCTCCTGGTATCTCTGATTCTCCCCCCACCCATTCTTATAGTTTCATGCAGCATCTTCTAAGGGGCTGCCTTTTGTCTTGAGCTACCACCTATTTCCTGGCCTCCTAGGCCATTCATTAAATCTGGGTGGAAGCTTGCATCACCCCACGGCTCTTCCATTCTGCCTGCCTGGAGAATAAACATATAGGAAATGCTTATATGTTTTGAATCAGAAGTGTCAGATTCAAATGCTGTGTGCTTGAGTACTTAGTCCCCACTGTAGCACTGTTTAGAGAGGCTGTGGAGCCTTTGGGCAGGGAATCGTGGTCAGTGGAGGTGGGTAACTTCTAATACACATGGTCAGATTTAATCACAGCCAACTCCCCATTTTCCTGGTACCATTCTTTTTACTTTCATCAGATGTTGTATAATTGTGACAGTACATTGGGCCAAAACAATGTAAAGGGCTACTTTGGCTCATGATTTCAGAACTTTCAGTTCATGTTTCTGGCAGCTCCAGGTTTGTGTGCTAAATGGAACTACACAGCAGTAGCCGATATGAACATGTGGAGAAAGATGCTGTTCACCTTATGAAATTTGAAAAGGAAAGAGAAAGAGAGGGAGCTATCAGAGGCTGAGCATAACCTTCAGCGTGTGTTACCCTGTGTCCTTCAGGTAGGCCCTACATCCTATCAACTAAAGATTCCACCGTCTCCCCAAATAGTCCATCCAGCTGTCAATTAACTTCTCAATACATGAGCCTATGCAGGATATTCATAAACTGTAGCTACTTGATAAATATTAATTTAGTAAACTATTTGATCAATTTCTGCTCTCTCACAGTGTGTGTGTGTGTGTGTGTGCGTGTGTGCACACTGTTAACACACACACACAAACACACACACACACACAATTGTAACAATTCAAAGAACAAGAGGCCCCCGAGCATTCCAGGTGGCTACAGAGGAACATCAAAAGAGACAGTAGAGCAGAATGAAGGAAAGTTCATGAATTTTAAAGCAAACTCCTTTTCCTGGTCCCCGTTCCCTTCCTAGCATGCTATGATTGCATTTGAAGTAATTTCAGAGTTTTAGTAACTAAAACAGAAATTGAAAACTTTTTCTGTTCAAGTTTCCATCTTGAATATCTCCCAAAGGCCGCTGTGTTATAGACTTCATCAGCTTCACAATAGTGAGACAGAGATTTTAAGAGGCAGGACTTAGAAGGTCTTTGGGTCCCTAGGGAGTATGATAGCTTAGCTTCTTGTTTCATTTTCCTGTCATGGCATGAGAAGTTTTGTTGGGTGAGGACTCCTTCCTCATGATTGTCTGCCATAGCCCTGTCGATGGTGGCATTTTCTTTCTTTCTTTCTTTCTTTCTTTCTTTCTTTCTTTCTTTCTTTCTTTCTTTCTTTCTTTCTTTCTTCCTTTCTTCCTTTCTTCCTTTCTTCCTTTCTTCCTTTCTTCCTTTCTTTCCTTTCTTTCCTTTCTTTCCTTCCTCCCTCCTCTTCCTCTCTCTCTCTCTCTCTCTCTCTCTCTCTCTCTCTCTCTCTAAAAGGTATAGTCCAGGTTGGCTTTAAATTCTCCATCCTCTTGCTTCTGACTCTTCTGCATATACTATCAGGGCATACCACTATGACCAAGGGTTTTGTCTTATAGTAATAGAAAACTGAACAATGCATTTTAAAAATGCTATCATTTATTTTATGACTGATGGTTATTATTCAAATTTAATATTTCTCATTTAGCACAGACAATCCCAGGTGCTAATGATCCTGAGTATTTCCTTCCTACATGAGGTTCTGAGGGGATCATTTACTATAGATGAATGACAATATACCATGTGAATCTAGATTTTCTCAGATAGTAAATATAATTCTAAAAGAGAATAATCTAGGTCTTTAATATTTAAGTTAGTCATATTCAGCTATTGATCTTATACTTTTGCAGATTTGAAATTGATGTTTTAATGGTTTAAAATTTATTCAACTTTAAGCTCTTTAAATAAGACAATCTGAAAAATAGTCAGTTAATCTAGACTATAATTAATGTATTTTGAATTAATATAAAGTTTTTCATTATGTTTGTAATTTTTAAAAACCTGACAGTTCAGGTAATAATGGTTTTAATGCTAGGTGTATGTAATGAAGAAATTTCTTCAATAAAATTTGAATGTACAAATGGATTTATCCCTCTTAGTGTATAAAATATAAATACAATTAAGAACAAACCTAGAACATATTGATCTCAATCTTTCCACATTGAACATAATTTATTTGAGTTATTGAACATTGCAAAATATTCCACTGAGACTTTTGAGGCTTTCTTTGTTTGTTCTTTTTTATTTATTTTTTTTTTTACATTCAAAGAAGATCTAATAACAATACTCTTCAAACTATTCCACAAAGTAGAAACAGAAGGAACACTACCCAATTCCTATGAAGCCACAGTTACACTGTGTATTCTCTCTTAGAGATGGAATGGTTTCTGTCTAATCAGGAACTTTTCACAATTTCTATTATAAAGGACTTCATAAGAGATTTTTTTCTACTTCTGTCATGTTTAGTGTTCCAAATAGATTTTAAAAACTGGTTGAGTGCATATTACTTTTAGCTTCAGAAGATATCATGTATATTTAAGAGCCATTTAAGTATTCTAAATTATTTTGATGACTTAAAAATGTCAATACTGAGTTTTATATTTAAAGATAAATGTAATTAGTTTAATAAAAACAAACAAATAAATAAATACAATTAAAAAAAAAAACAGAAAAAAGATTCTTCTTTCATACAATACATCCCAACCAGAGTTTCCCTTCCCTCTATTCCTCGTAGTTCCTCCCAACTTCTTCTCTCCCCCAGGTCCACTACTCCTCCTTTTTCCTTCAGAAAAGAGCAGGCATCCAAGAGACAATAGTCAAACACAACAAAACATAGTACAGTAAGACAAGGCAAAAGCCCTCCTACTAAGGATGGACAAGGCAACCCAACAGGAGGAGAAGAGTCATAGGAATAGGCAAAAGAGTCAAATGCACACCTGCTCCTACAATTAGTAGTCCCACAAAGACACCAAATTAATAGCATAACATACACAGAGGACCTGGTGGAGACACATGCAGGGCCCATGTTTGCCACTTCAGTCTCTGGGAGCCCATATGTGTTTTGCATTGATCTGTAATTCAGTGGGCTGTTATCTCTTTGTATCCTCCATCTTCCCTGACTCCTACAATATTTCTGCCCCTTCTTTAATGAAATTTCCTGGACTCCTAGGGGAAGGACCTCATAACCTACACTTTAGACTCTCCAGATAACATCTGGCTGCGGCTGCTTCTACTTCTACTTCTGCTCCCATCTGCTGCTGTGGGAAGCCTCTCTGATGACTATTGGCAAGGCAACTGATCTATGAGTGTAGCAGAATTTCCTTAGTAATTATTTGGTTATTTTAAAGACCAGTAGTGTTTGAATCTACCCCAGGTCTCTGGGCTATGAGTCTCTAGTTCCTAGTTATTCTAGCAGTATCAGGCACAGCCTTTTTTCCCCACAAGTTCTGCACCACCATTACCCCAGCACATATTGCAGGCAGAACAGGTTGTAGGTCAAAAGTTTTGTGGTTGTCCATATTTCATTTCCAGTAGCCTGTAGAGCGATTTCCAGAGCCAAAGAATCTAGAATGTAAGGATAAAGGTTCCATACAGGTACCAGCTTGCCTTATCCACATTCAATGAGCTATGTGGATGTTGTCCTTACCAATGGGGCCCCACATCAGTTTGTGAAGAGCACCTCTGTCCTAGAATCAACCCGACTTGTTTGGGGATTTATGTGGGATTTACCCCCTTGGCCAGCAACTCAACTGAATGCAATCCAGACCCACCACTGGAAGACTTGCTTGCTTACCAGAGATGGCCATTTCAGACTCCATACCTACCATTACTAGGAGTCCTTACTAGGATCACTCTCATAGACTCCAGGAAGTTTCCCATCACTAGGTTTCCACACCACCCCCTTCCAATTCCCACTGGCTCTCCCCAGACTGTCTCCCCGATGACTCTCCACATCCCTCTCATTTTTGTCTTGATCCACTCCCAGGCCAACCACAAAATCTATTCTGTTTTCCCTCCCCAGGGAGATTTATGGATCCCCTCACCAGATATCTTCTTATCTAACCTTTCTGGATCTAGAGATTATTGTAGCTTGATTATCATTTACTTAATGCCCAATATGCACTTTTTTTTCCAGTTTTATAGTGAAATTTATTTATTTATTTATGAATATTTTATTTATTTACATTTCAGATGCCATTCCCTTTTCCAATTTCCCCTCCCTAGAAAACCTATCTCATCCTCCTCCTTCTTTTTGCTTTTATACCATTTTAATTACATGCAAATATTAAGGTCAGTTCTATGTTGAGGAACATGTAAGTATATATATTACATATTGTCTTTCTGGGCCTGGGTTACCTAATTCAGGATGATTTTTTTTCTAGTTTTATCCATTTTCCTGCAAAATTCATGTTGCCATTTTTTTAAACAGCTGAATGATACTCCATTGTGTAAGTATACCACATTTTTGTATCAGTTCTTCAGTTGAGGGACATTTAGGTAGTTTCCAGTTTCTGGATATTATGAATGAAGTCACAATAAACTTCATTGAGTACATGACCATGTGGTAGGATGAAGGGTCCTTTGGGTATAAGCCTAAGAATGGTAGAGTTGAGTCTTAAGGTAGATTCATTCCCAGTTTTCTGAGGAATTGTCATATTGGTTTCCATATTGGCTACAAAAGTTTGCATTTCCAGTAGCTATGAAAAAGTGTTCCTCTGGTTCCATGTCCTTTACAGCATGAGCTGTCACTTTGTTTTTGGTTTTAGTCATTCTGACAGGTAGAATATGGAATCTCAAAGTAGTTGTGATTTACATGTCCCTGATGGCTAATTATATTGAACATTTCTTTAAGTGTTTCTCAGCTATTTATGATTCCTCTATTGAAAGTTCTCTGTTTAGATCTATAGCTCATTTTTAAATTGGATTATTTGTTCACTTGTTTTTGTATCTAGTTTCTTGAGTTCTTTACATATTTTGGATATTAGCCTTCTGTGGGATGTGAAGTTGGTAAATATCTTCTCATTCTGTATGCTGTCATTTAGTCCTTTTGATGTTGTCCTTTGTCTTACAGAAACTTTTCAGTTTCCTGAGATCCCATTTATTGTTGATCTTAGTGCTTGTGCTATCAGCATTCTGTTTAGACAGTCATCTCCTGAATCAATCAATGTGTTTAAGGCTATTTCCCTCTTTGCCTTCTACCAGATTTAGTGTGTTTGGTTTTTATGTTGAGGTCTTTGATTCGTTTGGACTTGAGCTTTTTGCGGTGTGATAAATGTGGATCTATTTGCATTCTTTTGCATGTAGATATCTAGTTTGACCAGTGTTATTGGTTGTAGATCTTTCTTTTTTTTCCTGTTGTGTATTTCTGACTTCTTTATAAAAAATATCAGGTGTCTATGTGTGTGTAGATTTATGTATCAGTCTTCAATTTGATTTCATTGATTAATGTGTCTGGCTTTTTAAACCAATACCATGCAGTTTTTATTACTATATCTCTGTATTACAACTTAAACTCAGGGATGGTAATAACTCCAAAAAATCTTTTTTTTAATTGTTCAAGATTTTTAAAAAAGCTATTTACTGGGTTTTGTTTTTCCATATGAAATTGAGAATTTACCTTTCACAGTCTGTAAACAGTGATTTTTCAGAGTAGGTGGACAGGTTTGAAATCCCCTCAATAGTGAATGAGGACTCTCTTTTCCCCATATCCTCTGTAACAATTGTTTCATTTTAAAAAATTAACTGCAAGAGAAGGCTTGACCTCTGATAGACGTGTGGAGAAGATTTGTTCTCCAATATACAACCGAAGTATGCAAGGTGTGTGTGTGTGTGTGTGTGTGTGTGTGTATTGTGTCTCTCTGTGTGAGAGAGATGGAGATTATGACACACACATGCAAATGTGTGTATACTATATAATTTTTTTTATTTAATCACTTTTGAGACAGACGCTTACTACATTCTGTCTTAGAACTCACTATGTAGCCCAGATTGACTAAGATAATGCTATACTCTGGTTTTAGCCTCACAACTGCTGGATTTACATGCATGAAATTATACACTTGGCTCTTAATTCAATAAGCTTTATTTAATGACAATATTTATTTTATGTGTTGACTTGGTATCTATGTTTAGTCTTCCATTTTGGAAGATTGAAGGCATTTGGAGCATTCCCTCTTTGCCTCTTATGCTGTCTGTCCTCATAGACATCTGCTTCTATATACACTATCTTATCTGGTCATTCCTTACACAGTCCATGTATGACACATCTAAGGCTCCTGCTTGGTGTACTCTGGAGGGTATCTGAGGTAATGAGAAACAAGGATGTGTTGAGGGACTGCAGACATTCTTTTCTCTTTGGACTTTGGTGGTATTCCAAAGCTTGCTTGGAACCAGCATGTGGAATCTATAAATGGGTTTTCTATATCACTTGTACTCCTTCAATCTTCTTTCTTTACACCCAGATTCTCACTATGTCTCCTCCATCTCTTTCACTTTTCTTCAGTAGGGAAATATTTTCTAATAAGTGACTAGAGACAGCACTTTCTGTGTAGTATTGTTCCTCTGGTTGAAAACAAGAGAATACCCTCCCATTTAACCTGATGTATCTCTTTATAACAAAGAAGTTCTATTTAGTCATTGTGGAAAACATAGGTCCAGGGCTTGGCTAGAGTAGAAAATTAATGCCAAGACAAATAAATAAGCAACAATAAAAATAGACTTATTTCAAACCTGGCTTAATTTGTGTACCAAATTGTATCAAAAGGTCCTAATTTTATTCTACCAAAAGGTCCTAATGAGGTGATATTTCTGAAGTTGAAACTGAACTCACCTACCCACTGCCCCAGTATAAAGTCTGTGACAGTCAAGGATTCCACAGTATACTCCAAGCAATGGTGTCCCCAATGAAGATAAATAAAGTAAGCCACAGTCAGGAAAGAAACTGAGGATACTACAGGAGTAAGTAATACAAATTCTACGTAATTGAGTGATGTTCCTACAAACTGCCATGCTAAATTTGACCCTCTTTTTTCTGACCTTCTTTTTAAAACAAAGTTAAAAATTCTTTAATTTTTTTTTTATTCCTGGTACCACTACCACAATTTACAGGGCAATATACCTGATGTAATGAAAAGAAAAAGACAAAGCTACAATAGATAAAAGACCTCAGGAATGTACATCTAATTGACACTACATTGCATTAATCAATAGCTGCCCTTTTTGCAAACTGTGGCTATGACAGTCCTGAACAGGAAGGGTTTCCTGTTTAAGCTGCAGTAACTTTTCTGACTATGGATCATCGTTCCTTCTGTGGCAGATTTTTACAGTTCTTCTAATGCATTTGGGATGACTGTCTCAAAGTAACCTGCAACTTCCCTGACAACTCCTCTCTCTCTCTCCTGCTAAGAACTGTAGCCATTTCTGTTTTGTTTTAAAACCTTCTGCTACCATATCCACCACTTCACCTCCAGATCCATAGCCACTACCACAGGGACTGCCCGAGCTTCTTCCATCAAAACTGCTCCCTTTCACAGGTCCATAATTTGATTCCTGCTGTCCACTATAATTTCAATGTCATTATAGTTCCCACCACCATAGTTACCTCCACCAAAATTTCCTCCTTCATTGTAACCATCATATCCTCCTCCAACACCACCATATCTACCACCTTAATTTCCACATCCCCGTCCACCACCTCCATAACCTCCTCTACTACTGTAACCAGGACCACCACCATAGATGCCACCATCACCTCCAAATCTATTATACCCACCGTCACTACCTCCATAACTACTTCTGCTGCCACCACCTCCACCACCATAGCCTCCTCTTCCACCAAAGTTTTCTCCACGACCAGAGTTTCCTCCACCATCTCCAAAGTTTGCTCCATGACCCATGAAGTTGCCAGATGCGCCACCACGACCTCTCTGTGATCCAGCAGACTGCATCTCTTGTTTAGAAAGGGCCCTTTTCACTTCACAATTATGTCCATTAATAGTGTGGTATTTCTGAACAACAATTTTATCACCTGTGTCATGATCATCAAAAGTTACAAAGCAAATCCTCTCCTTTTCTGACTCTGCCTGTCTTCCATAACTTCTATGGTTTCAATCTTGCCATACTTTTCAAAGTAGTCTCTCAGATTATATTCTTTCGTATCCTCTTTAATACCACCAACAAAAATTTTCTTCACCGTTAAATGGGCACCAGGCTTTACAGAATCCTTTCTAGAAAACAGCTCTCTTTGGATCCACCACACGCCCATCAACCTTTTGTGGCCGAGCATACATAGCAGCATCCACGTCTTCAACTCAAGACTAGGTCACAAAACCAAAGCCTCTGGAACGTTCTGTTTGGGGATCTCTCATTACCACACAGTCAGTAAGTGTGCTCCATTTCTCAAAATGTTCTCTTATCATCTGTGGTTTCAAAGCTCAGACCACCAATAAACAGCTTCCTCAGCTTCTCTGGTTCCTTTGGATCATGGCTCTCCTCCCCCTGGCGGCAACGACAGCCGCAGTCAGGCTGGGGGCGACCGGGCGGCGGTTTTACCTCCATTTTGAGACAGGACTCGCCTCTTCCAACTCGAGTTCAATATGGGCCTGACTTTCTTTTTTTTTTTTTTTTTTTATGGTCCTCTTATTGAGTTGTATATTTTTGTAAAGATTATATAAATATGACTACTTTGAACTGCAATCATGTGTCATCTGTCTCTCTTTTTCAAACAGTATTTGAGTGGCAGTAAGCATCATGTGGATCTAACTTAAGGGAAAATTAAGTCATGTGAGTACATTTATGAAATGTGGTACAGAGTCAAAAGCCGTCTCACAATTTATGCTTCTTTACAGCAAGAAGAAAACAAACTTTGATGCTCAAATCACCCCAAGTCAGTGTGTGGGAAGACATTTTTACAAGTAGATGTATAAAATAAAAAGGTTCAGTTCCTATTGATGCCTTACCAAAACTTAAATGTCCTAATCAGGTTTGTGCCAGACACATTCATGTGCTACATGATGGCACCCCAGCTGATGCTGGACCACCTTTCTGATTTTAGTCTCTCAAGAATATGGTGCAGGTATAAAGCTCCTGTCACCTAGTGAGGTCACTTTCTCTCACCACAGCAGGAAACAGTAGTCAAATACTCATGGTGATCCTGGCTTGGGGAAGCCTATACTGCTTACTCAATTATGATGGCACACGATTGTAAATGTAAACGTCATTTTGATTTCCTCAGATAGATTGATAAGATGAAAGCCATACCCAAGTTTTATGAGAACTTGGCTTAGGCTGAGCCCAGAACATTTCTAACTGTCGGTAGGCCCATGCCTGGAAGCTTCTAGCCTTCATACAATCTTATCTTCTGCAAGCCTGGATCTAGGAGGTTTCAGCTTTCAGCCTATATCTGCTAACTTGGGCCTAGAATGTTTCAGCCTCTGAGACTTACTACTGAATATGCTCACTCTTTCAAGCTCTTTCTGAACTCTGGCTGCCTGGTTTAACTCAGCTGTTCTGGCTCAAACTTCTCTCCAAGATGACTGATTCAAATTGGCGTCTCTTGGCTTCTGATTGAATTGCTTTGCTTGGAAAGACTGCTTCCCAAATCCACAAACTGAACTACTCCAAACTGAACTCAACCGAACTGAATCGAATTCCCTTTCATTCTCTCTTCCTCACTGCTCTGTAAGTAGCCTCTCTTTCCTGTCCTCCTGAAAGTTGGGTGTATCTAATTTCTGACTCATTCTGTCAAGTCTTTCTTTGATTTGTCACTTTGTCTGCCCCTCAAGCAGATGTCATTGATTGGGATGAAAGGTGTGTACTAAAGGTGTGCCTACATTCAGAAAAGATCATATCTTTGGATGTGATCCCTTGCCAGAGTAGCCATGTTGCTGGATTAAAATTCCTCTACTCATAATATTTTATGGTATTAGTGATTTCATTACTGGCTTATGGATTTACTCTGTTGAGCTTTTTATTGAAATGTTATAGGTTCCTTTTCTACTTATAAATTGTTTTTATTGTATAAAAATTTGTCATAATGTTCGTGCACCGTCTTCACAGGTCTCATCTCATGTTGACTGTGGTTCTTGGTTGTACCATTTTCTCTCATGATGGGTTTAATCTAGTCATTTTGTCTACTATGGCTTTAGAAACAATAAGCACATGTATCATGTACTCTGTGATGCAGTGGGCTGTTGTGTACATTGGCCACTATATCCCACAGTGTTAACACAACCAAGAGATCGCTAATTTCACATTTTCAAAAATGAATTTCTATTTCTGTTATGTGACATGATGAGTGTGTCATTTAATTGCTTATAAAATGAGACAAAACATCAAATAATGTTATGTTCTAACATAGAGTCTTCCTAAGTAGCCCAAGCTATCTTCAGACTCACTATGCTCCTGCCCAGCCTTCCAGGTACTGAGGTTACAGGTGTACAGAACTACTGGCAAGTATTTTATACTTGATGAATGTTTTGTAGCACAGTGTAACTCACTTTCCATGATTAGCATAAAACTTATGCTGTAAAGATTTACATGGCACCATTAATAAAGTCATATGAATCAAAAACTATTTCTAACTCATCAATAATAGTAATCACATTTATCAGTATAGAAGAACATAACAAAATATTGTGAACTAGGGTTCCTAGTCATCAGATAAATACTTAAGATGTATGAGAGTACACTCTGAAAATCACTTCCTGTGGATTTTTAAAATGCCCCCAGTCTGATCCATACACTGCAGAACTGTGGAAGTAGGTGAAATATTGTTTATAGCTTAATGTAGCAGAACTTGTGAAGCTGACAACACAGAGGTCCAAGGGAGAAGGCTGGTGAAACATAGGAGCCTGACTCGCAAAGGCCTAAAAACATAGTATTTTCTAACCTCAAGGAAGAGTGGACTCCAAACTAAAGGCCAGCCTGCACTACTTAGTGGGTTACAGGCTGGCCACATACCATATGTACTTAGTTCATAAACTAACATTCATCAATTTTATGGATTTTGTTTTTTCTTTTAATTAAGACTATTGATAGCTGTATATATTTCATCCATTTATTATTGAATCTGCTTAATGTAAAAACTTTTTTTACATTCAACTATTCCTTTTAAAGTTTTCCCTCACCTCCTCTATAATACATGTTCTCTGTGTGCAAAATCTGTTCTATCTTTGGTTGCACCTGTAGGACATGAATTTACTGTGACAGATCAGACACCTGAATAATAATGAGGTGTTATTATGACTGAAGAGTGTGTTATCACTACTCTTTTTCCAGTATTTTAAGAATTCTGATTGATATACTGTGAGTTTGAAATGGCTCATTGAATCAATGCTCTCTCAAATGTTTTACTTCCAGGAACAATCATTCAGCACACACTGATATGCAGCAACAAATGAGAGAAAGAAACACAATGCGGCCATCACCTGCCTTCTCATCAGAGTATTTTACTCTGACAAAACAACGTACTCATCAAAACTGCTCTGCTCAGTTACAATGAAGTTAGGTGAAGAGCAGCCAATATAGCCAAGTGGTTTATTCCTTTCAAGTTTTATTTTGTATTGGTCATGACGCTAGCATGGAGCTGGACATTTGGGGATCAAGAGGAGCACTTGAGAAAAGAGGATGGCTGGCTTTCGGAGTGTCAGCATGGCTAAGCTGAAGAGCAGCTTCTAAAATTCCCTGTTGTGCATGTGACTGGTTAGTGTAGGTTACAGGTCACCAAGCCTCTTGACAAGAAAGAAAGCAGTCCAGTCACTCTGTAGAATACATGTGACTCTTTCCAGTTATTAAGACAACAGTGTAGGTGTTGCTATGAAAGGATTTTGTGGATGTACTTTAAATCTCTAATCAATTGCTTCTAATATTAATGAATGGGAAGGTATCTTGAGTGGGTTTAACTAAGTCAGATCTTGACAGTCAACACTTTGTAGAGATTCTGGGCCTGTAATGCTGTTCTTTCCTCTCTGGCTTTCCTAACCAGTTAGTTCTAAAAACTCTTGTTTCTCAGTGCAGGAAGCTTTGGCTTGATCTGAGTCTGTAAGTGGCTGTCTCTTCCCATTTTGTGTGTGCTTACATGTGACCTTGAGGTGCTTAGCTCCCTCACTTATACTAAGAAATTACTTGCAGCATATACCTTCTCCAGTTGCTCAGTTTCTCTGTCGCGATTCTAAGACACTCATTAAACATACACCAATGGTGCATAGAGTGTCTCATTGTCTCTTAGGAGAGCTATTCTGTGCAGACAGAAAGTGTAGACAAAAAGTTTAAGATGAGCTTTGGTAACAGACAAAAGATGCAAGAATCTAGCAGCACAGTGAGGGTAGGAACTATAGTGGCAGATCAGCAGGACCAAGAATTATTAACAACACTTTAGCCTGTAAATTGGAGTTTGATTGTACTCATGGAGGTAAGGGACAAGAGAGACCATCATTCTGTTTGGTGAACAGCATCAGCGTGGGTATTGAGATATAATTTAGTGTTTTGAGTACTGATGATAGAAAAATGGTTTTACTTTCAACCAGAACCTACTTAACCTCTCACTTCACTTATCCTTTTAAAAGCAACCGAACAACTTAATGCCTTTAAATTTTCGTGACTTAAAGAATGTATTCAAGCCAATCATTAACTAAAATGCAACACCAAATTTTGCTGTGTAGTTTCAAGACAGAATAAAAAATGCTGGATAATGTGAGGCTATGAAATGAAAGGAAGTTACTTCCTTTTCTATGCATAATCTTTAGCTTGTGCAGAGCCTTTAAACTCAACCGACATGAGTTTAGTGAGGATCAGTCAGCACACTGGACTGGAAAAATCACGCAAGACAGAGAGGGCAGGTGTGTGTGTGTGTGTGTGTGTGTGTGTGTGTGTGTGTCTGAGAGAGAGAGACAGAGAGACAGAGAGACAGAGAGACAGAGAGACAGAGAGACAGAGAGGTGATTTCTTTTTTGTTGTTTCTTCTTTGAGCACGACTACTAACAAACTACAAACAACCACCCCTGAAGGACCACCAACCACCTATCTCAGGGCCCCTACATTTATATACTCATGAACAAGCAGCTACTTGTTTTTACAAAAAGCTGATTACAGAACATAGGAGTCTTTTCTTAAAACACCAGCAGAGTCTTAAGGGTTGCTAGACTAGATGAAGAAAGATTAGCTTTGTTCAGTAAGAATTCATCTGGGGAGTCACAGCATACATTCTTCCTGCAGATACATTTTTCATTTTTGTTTGTGGAGAGCAAACAATTCTGGTGTGTGTATTCTTTGGAGAGACTTGGGAAATACCTGAACATTTTTTTTCCAGTGATTTCTTAATTTTAAGATTTGAACATTGAATGCTTGTCCTATATGGCAGTTAGAGAAAAAAATTCTTATTATGTGTATAGTATTTTAAAAATTTATTTATTCAGAATACATTCTAATATTAGTCCTACCTCTTCTTCTAGTACCTACTCACATGGATCCTACCCCCATCTTTCTTTCCCCTTCTCCGCTGAGAAGGGAGAGTCCCTCCCTGCTCCCACCTGGTTTCCTGCCTGGCTCCTGAAAATCAAGTCATTTCAGGATTAGGTGCATCCTCTCCCACTGAGGCAAGACAAGGTGGCCTAGTTAGAGGAATGGGATTCACAGACAGAAAACAGATTCAGGGACAGCTGCTACCCCAGTTGTTGGGGGACTTTCATGAAGACCAAACTGCACATCTACTACATATGTGTTGCGGGGTCCTAGGTTTTGTACTGCCTCTTTGCTTGGTGGGTAATTCTCTGGGTGCACCCAACTGTTGAGGTTATGTAGGACCCTTGTTCTGGAGGGTGTCCCACGACGATCGATCTCCCGGGTGGGGACAGGGTGAGAGCAGGGAGGGCTCACTACTGTCTCTGCGCCACCTCCAGCCTGTGTTTCGCTGTCTGTAGATCTCCGTCCCAACCTGATGTGAGAGGTCGAGGCCAAAGGACACAGAGAGCAAGCAGGAGGGGAGATTGCCTGCCCCTGCCACTGCTTCTGGCGCCCTGTCACTGACCGGTCTCTCCCAGGTGTTGCCCCTATTTCTCCGTGCTGAACCGGTCCAGGCCTGGGCTAGGCTGATAAGGAGCCGACTAGCTGACAAGGAGGCAGCCTGGTATCCCAGGCAGGTTCCGGGAGAGCCAGCAGGTTCTGAAATGTTACAGCTCTTTGCTAAGCTGGGAAGTGCCGGCCAGGTAGCAGGGGAAGGCGGTAGATCCCTTGCCCAGTGTTACCAGCTCTGGAGCCGGCTAGCGGCTAGCGGGTGAAGAGGGGAGGGTCCACGACGGAAGCTCTCAGACAACAGGATGGTTCTTCTCAATTAAACTCAATATATACAGTTTGGGGTGGGTGAAGGTTTTAGCAGCAGGTAACCTCATTGGCTTAGTCTGAGGTTTTTGGGGATGCCTCATATACATGTGAGGAGAGCCTGGGACACCATTCCTACGTGACCCGATGGTCGTAGACCTCTCAACCTCTCTGTTGGAGGGGCTGTGAAGGGCGGAAGCTGAGAGAGCCAGGGGGCCAGAAACAGAGCTGAACTTCTGCCGTCTCTAAAGGGTTCTCTGGGGTTCAGAAGCTTGTTCAACCAGACACCTGGTTGTCTCTCAGCTCAGTGCCCCACAAGGTTAGTTGACTCTGTTGGTCTTGTGAAGTTCCTGTCCTCTTCAGGCCCTCCAGTCCTTCCCTCAATGCTTCCGTAATACTCCGGAGCTCTGTCTAATGTTTGGATGTGGATATCTATGTCTCTTCCCTTTGGTTGCTGGGTGGAGCCTCTCAGAGGACAGTTAGGCTAGGATCCTGTCTGCAAGTATAACAGAGTCCCATTAATAGTGTCAGGGATTAGTTCTTGCCCATAAAGATGAGTCTCAATTTGGGGCAGTCGTTGGTTGACCATTCCTTCAGTCTCTGCTCTACTTTTGTCCCTGCACATTTTATAGGCAGGACACATTTTGGGTCAAAGGTTTTGAGGGTGAGTTGATGTCCTTATCCCTCCACTGGGAGTCCTGCCTGACTACAGTTGCTGGGGACAGCTTACAATGAAAAGGTTTTGAGTGTGAGTTGGTGTCCTTAACCCTCCACTGGGGGTCCTGCCTCACTGTAGTCCTCACTTCCTGTAGGAAGTGGATCCATATCCTCCACTGCTTTGAGTCTCAGCTAGAGTTGTCCCCATAGATACTCTGGGGCTTTCCCCTACTCCAAATATTTGGTACATCCTGGACATGCCCCATCCCCAACAATTCTCATTCTCTTTCCCTTACTCCCCTATACCTGATTCTACCCGCTTCCTTGCTATATACTCTCCCCATCCTGTCTGTCACCCAGTTCCTTTCCTCCACCCACATCTGATATCTATTTTATTTCCCTTTCTGTGAAAACAACTATCCTCCCTTGATCCCACCTTGTTATTTGGCTTCTTTGAGTCTGTAGATTGTAACATGGTTACCCTGTACATTATGGCTAATATCCATTTATAAGTGAGTGCATACTACTCAAGTCCTTTCGGGTCTGGGTTACCACCTTCAGGATGATATTTTGTAGTTTAGTTCATTTGCCTAGAAAATAAATAGAAAAATTCATAATGCCCTTGTTTTTAAGAGCTGAGTAGTATTCCATTGTGTAGATGTATCACATTTTAAAAAAATCCATTTCTCATGGGCTTCAGGCAGGAATCTAAATCTTGAACAAGGCTAGAACAAGGAAATAGGCTTCAGACATAAAAATGACTTTGGGCTAGGAAAGGGAAGTAGGCTCAGATATTTTCGTCATCCTGATAAGCCCTTAGAAATAGTGATCATGGGAGTATTCATAGAATTTTGTTTATTGCTTTGCTTATTCTTTGACTATTTGTATCTATTGTATTGCTAGTTCCTCAACTTAGAACTGACCTTAATGCTTGCATGTAATTTAAACAGTATAAAAACAAAAAAGGAGGAGGAGGGATGAGATAAGAGGTTAATGGGGCGGGAATGGGGAAAGGGGATAACATCAGAAATGTAAATAAATAAAATATCAAATTAAAAAAAATCCATTCCTCAGTTGAGAGACATTTAAACTGTTTCTAGTATCTGGCTATTATGAATAAAGCTGCTATGAACACAGTTCAGCAAGTGTCCTTATGGGATGATGAAATATGTTTTGGGTATATGCCCAGAATTGGTGCAGCTGGGTCTTGAGGTAGAATGATTCCCAATTTCCCGAGAAATCACCAAATTGATTTCAAGAGTGGTTGTACAAGTTTGAATTCTCATCAGCAACAGAGGAGTGTTCTGCTTGCTCCACATCTTAACCAGCATGTGCTTTCCCTTGAGTTTTTGATCTTAGCCATTCTGAGGGATGTAAGGTGGAATCTCAGATTCATTTTGATTTGCATTTCCCTGATGATTAAGAATGTTGAACATTTCTGTAAGTGTGTCTCAGCCATTAGAGATTTCTTGTTGAGAATTCTCTTTTTAGCTCTGTACCCCATTTTTAAAAATTAGGTTATTTGGGTTGTTAGTGTCTCACTTCTTGAGTTCTTTATATATGTTTAATATTAGGCCTCTGTCAGATTTAGGGTTGATGAAAATCTTTTCCCAGTGTGTAGGCTGTTGTTTTGTCCTATTGATGGTGTTCTTTGACTTACAGAATCTTTTTAGTTTCATCAGGTTCTATTTATCAATTATTGATCTTAAAGCCTAAGCCATTGGTGTTTTGTGAGCCAATGAGTTCAAGGTTATTCTATACTTCCTGTTTTATGAGATTTAGTGTATTAGGTTTTAATATTGATCTCTTTAATCCACTTGAACTTGAGCTTTGTGCAGGATGATAAATAGGGATCTATTTGCATTCTTCTACATGTCGAAATCCAATTACACCAGCACCATTTGTTGAAGATGCTCTTTCCTTCCCACTGTATGATTTGGCTTCTTTGTCAAAAATGAAGTGTCGATAGGTATGTGGGTTTATTTCTGGGTCTTCAATTATATTCCATTGATGAATCTGTCTATTTCTATACCAGTACAGTTTTTATTACTATTGTTCTATAGAATAGTAGAATAGCTTGAAATCAGGGATAGTGGTACCCCCAGAAGTTCTCTTATTGTTCAGGATTGTTTTAGCTATCCTGAGTTGCTTTGTCTTTCCCTATGAGGTTGAGAATTACTCCTTCCATGTCTGTAAAGAATTGTGTAGGAATTTTGATGAGAATTGGATCTGTAGACTGCTTTTGGTAAAATTGCCATTTTCATTATGTTAATCCTACTGATCCATGAGCATGAGTGATCTTGAGATCTTCTGATATTTTCAGTTTCTTTCCTCAGAGACTTGAAGTTCTTGTAATCCAGGTCTTTCACTTCCTTGAGTAGAGTTACATTATTTGTGGCTATTGTGAAGGGCATTGTCTCCTTAACTCCTTTCTTAGCCTGTATTGTTTGCATAAAGGGGGGGGCTCTTGATTTATTTGAATTAATTTTGTATCCAGACACTTTGCTGAAGATGTGAAATTCTGTGGATTGTATGAACATTATATGCTCACTCTACTTCTTTCAACCCTGACACATCTCCCCATCCTCTAATGAAAGGGTTACTATCTGGTCCCATCAGGAACCCCTGACCAGGCACACAGGAACTTTCCTTTTCTCATCTGATGGGCTAGTTCCCAGGTCATCAAAATTTCAATATTTTAAATGACCTTTTCAAATTACTAATTTTACAGGCAGACCCACCTTTCAAGAATACAAAAATGTGTCATCTCTGATGTTTTCTTTGCAATTTATCTTGTGTTACAGCTTAAAAAATATTGCAGTGCTATCATTTCAGTAATGTGTTAGGGGAAAGGAGAAATATTGGGGCCTTGTTAGGAAATGTTATATGAAGGGAAAAATTATTCTGTAACTCAAGGTATCTGGTAATAAAGTTTATCATGTTCCACCTTCCCCCTCCAAAAGAGCCTTTTAGTGCCTTCTCTAAGCTATTTGTTGTTCATTGTTGATTTGTAAGCTACCTTAAAAATATTCTATCTGTCATATTCACTGTGGTTGTTTGAATATGTTTGTTACAGGGAGTGGCACAGACTATTAGAAGGTATGGCCTTGTTGGAGGAAGTGTGTCATTGTGGGGATGGGCTTCCTCCTAGCAGCCAGGAAGCCTATTTTCTCCTGGTTCCCTTCAGCTCCTTCTCTAGTGCAATGCCTGCCTGTATTCTGCCATGTTTCCTGTCTTGATAATGTATTAAATGTTGTCCTTTACAAGACTTGCCTTGATCATGATGTGTCCTCACAGAAAAGGAAACCCTAAGACACACATGTTTCCTTGAGAAACGTCTCCCTTTCAAAGTGGAACACAAATGTCCTTTGAAGGAAAAAAAAAACAACAACAAAAAAACCCTCTCACAATCATTATTTTCCAATACAAAGCAAATAATAGATGTACTGGGCTATGTCATTTGTGATTTACTGGACAGATAGCATTTCCCTAGACAAGAATATGAGCTCTTCTTTGAATTTTAGTAAATCAACTTGTAACTGTGTGCCAGAATTCACTCATGTTTGAGTTTGCCCATGAAAAGACCTTAAAAAAAAAAAGGAACCTAATTGCAGCAAATTTGAAGCCAAACCTGGGCTTACAAGCTTTTTTGGCTTTCTCTTTGTTCAGTCATCATACTTTCCCAGAGCACTAGATTACTGTAGTTTCCAGGTAAGATCTCTAATTTTCTTCTTTGATAATTCCAGCTGAGATGGTACCTCTAATCCCCAGGATCAACTCCCCCAATTTTGCATATAGAAACACTTTCTTTAATAGAATTGTAAACTGCTAGTAGCTTCCTCTCCCATTTTTGAGATAGGGTTTAATCTGTATTTCCTTGGCCTAGGCTGTTTGTGCACTCCCTTTGTAGATCAGGCTGGCCCCAGACTCAGAGATCTGCCTACCTTTTCTTCTTCAATACTGGAATTAAAGGTATGTGCTGCCATTCCCAGACATCTACCAGTTCTTTATTACATGGTTTAGATCCACAATGAACCCCAACTGAGCAATACTAATGAGGAATTAATATCTGTGAATCAATCAGAAATATCTAGGTAGCTATTCAAATATTGAAAGAAATGCTTAAGATTGTCTGAGACTTACTCAATTTCACAAAAATCAATGTTTGGAGGATTTTTATTTTCTTTATTCTTTTCCAACCTGGGTTTGAGCCTTGTGACTAAAAATTATTGTACTAGTTCACATAGAGAAGTTTCATCCAAAGAATATAAGCACTGCATAAATTACTCACATACTGGCCAACATATGTAGACACTGCAAAGGAAATGGCTAATAAATATGTGATAGATAGTATGTCAAATTTAGATAAATTAATAACATTAAATTAGTTAGCTGTTCAATTATTGGAAAATATCCTTTTCTTAGAAATTGGCAGAAGACAGACTCTCCTGGGATTTAATGAGGAGAACAAAAGTAACACTGAAAGCAATATGTTTTCTACTTCTCTGTATGTCTGAACAATAAATACACCTGGTTTCCTCTTTCACTTTAGGCAAGCATTCATTCAGCTTTACCCAGAGCTTTATTTCAGAGACTGGACATCAGTAGAGTATGAACTCTTACAGTGTCTGGACTTACCCCTCCTATTTCTTACATAGAGTTGAATAATGACATGCCTAAGTTTTAAAATATTTCAGTCTATAGATTTGAGGTTGCATATTGACTTGTCTTCAATGATGTTTACATAGCCAGCTTTTGATCTACTTGTGTCTAGGAAGGTCAAGTAGACACAGCCAAATACTAGTCAAATCTAAGTTGATAGACTCTCAGGTTCAAAGCAAATGAACAGAACAACAGAGCTACATATTTAGACACTGATCTTTTAGCTCTTTTGAAAAGAGAAGTTCTGTTTCTTCAAGTTTTCAGTCCATAAAAAATCATGCATAATCATTTAGCTCATTTACATGTCAGTCAATCAATGGGAACACATTGAGCATATGTCTAGAATTTTAATAATTACATCTCATTTTCATTGTAAGCAAATAATATTCTTGGCCCTTATATAGAATAAAATATACAAAACATTCAATTCTATCCCCAAAGAGAGTCAATTTATATTACAAGGAATAAAATTTTAATGTACATTGGGTCTTCATAAATTCTTGAGCCGGTTTGCTTTAAGACGGGACCCAACTCACTCAGTATTGACCTCACCCCTCTTTATAAAAGTACATCAGATCTTGTTTTCAAGATGGTCCGGGAAATTTCACAGTCTCAAAAAACAGAAGACATCTAGCTACTGAAATGCTACCAAGTTGGGAACAGAAAGTAACCTTGACAAGGCCAAAATTTTCCAGTTGTTTGCTCAAGTTTTTCAGGCTCAGAAACCACTCAGGTCTAATCCTTAGCACCTAAATCAAATAAAGACACAGCACAACCAAAAGGCCCTACCTGCTCATATTGTGTTAAAAACTATGAAAGTAATTGCATATTTAAAATGAATTAGTTTCAGTGTTCAGATTATAATACATTTAGATAAGTTGCCTGGGTGGTTCGATATGCTTCTTATGATATGTCAGACAATTCAAAGTGTTCACAGTCATGGGATGCTGAGCAGAATTAGAGCTAGACTTGATTATTGAATATTTGCACATGTATAATGATATGAATAAGAAGCTAGTTTTAGGCAACAACTGAAGAGTTTTATACAGATATCCAAATACTTGTCGCTTGGTTTAAGATTTGACATGATTCAATGATGTGCCAGAAAGCATTTGTAAACCCCAAAAGACCACAACTCCAATGCAGTCGCTAGGCTCTTCATTTACCAGTTGAACTTAGGCCATACCACCGGCTCTGACACAGCAGAACTGGAGGGTGTAGTCCCCAATTGTCAAAGGGACAAGCCTTTATAGGAAATGGCAAGCAAGTGAGGGCATTTCAGTCTAGCAAGCATCTAGTTGTATGACTACTGTAAGCCAACGGGTGGGTGCTCTGAAACAAAAACATGAACAATCACAAATGTCTGAAAGTACATCTGAAACAATTAGACTAATCTTTCATTGTCTGTTGTTAGAAAGTAGCTAGGAAGTAACTCTAGGATATGGGCCAAGGACAAGCCATGGGGTCCTTCCTGGTATTTGGCGGCAGCCTGTGTACAGCTATAGGTTAAGTTTCTCTTAAGATGGAGGCCGGTCCCAAGATGGAGTAGGTTTGGCTTCTCATCAATAGACTCAAAACAGACCCACCTTCTAGCCATGCTTATGTATGATATTCATAATTATTTATTTTCCTATATAAGTTAAAATAATCAATTTAGTGGTAATTTTCTTGGTTTGGGTTCTTTCAGCCCCTGCACTATTCTTAGACTATCACAAGTCACATGCCTCTGATTTACATCTGCCTTAATTTGGGTTTTATTTCTGTGAAAGGACACCATGAGCAAAGCAACTCTTATAAAGGACATTTAATTGTTCTTACAGTTTCAGAGGTTTAGTCCATTGTCAACATAGCAGGATGCAGGCAGACATGGTAGTGAAGGAGGTTTACATCTTGATGGAAATGCAGTCAGAAGACTGTCTTCAGGTAGCTAGAAGAAAGGTCTCAAAACCCACCCCCAACAGTGACACACTTCCTCCAACAAGGCCACACCTCCTAATAGTATCACTGCCCATGGGCCAAGCATATTCAAACCACCGTAACATTGTAGAGTAGGCTCTAGCAGACACGAGGAAAAATGCAAGGAGAATAACTGATTAGCACTATTCTTGGAAAAGTAAACTTTGAGTGAGTCCCAGGGCTCCTAGAAGTCTTTCACTGTAACTTTGCATAATTTTCGTGACCTTCAGTGCACACTGTAAATCCAGGATGGTAGCAGCAATGCACTCTGCTTTAATATGTGCTTCTGTGCTTTTTATGTTATGCATCGCTACATGGTTATTACATTTCAACTAGGTAGTAGAATTTCTGTCTTCATTTTATATTCTAGAAGATTGGCATTTCAAGTGGAAACCTTAAGTAACGTTTATGAGTAGTTTCAAGACACCTCCTACCAGGTGTTTTCTTTTAAGTATTTAGATAATTGAGATTAAAAAACCCTCTAGGCTTCTTATAAACTGTAAGTCTTGCAGGAAGCAGACTCAACTGTTACTCAGTCGCAGAGCTGTGTTTAGCATTTTGTATAATTTGTGGCTCTTGCTGTTCTTGCTTATCTTTTGGGGTTTGTCAATAGATCATAAGTCCTGCATTTATTATCTTCTTACATTTTTAAAAATGCCATTTTGAGAACAGGTCAGATGCTTCTTGGGAAATGGTTAAAAATAGACATATTAGAAAAGTTCATAGCAATTCTTACCCAGCACGGTAAGTAGTGCTTTTTATTAATTTTCTCACCATTAACCAAAGATAAAAGAAATAAAGACCAAAATCTATATGACCATTTTTGGGGGACAAGCCATATGGAATGTAATTTTTATTTTGTTCATAAGCATTCAGAATATAGCTTTCATTTGACAATAAACTTTGTGATCTTTGTATTTAGTTATGATAGCAGGAGTGGACAGAAAGAGAAGTCAAAAATATCTAACAAAGCCACACAACTTGATAAGAAAATTCACAACAAGTTTTGTCTTTCAGAGTTGGTTTGCAGCATGTGCAACAGGCTGTGGCAATTGCAAAGGCTGGCAGTCTAACGTGTGAAGTTGAGGACCCCCAAAGAAGTTATGATAACTCCCCTGTACAGAAATTGACAGGCAAAGACCAGGAGAGCCAGGGATGGAGATGAAGGAGGAAAAAAAAAAAAAAAAGAAGTCAGCTAGAAAATTTTCTGTTCCTTGTGAAGGCCAGTCTTTGTTCCGTTCAGGCCTTCCACACATTCTATGAGATCCACACATTTTATGGAGGGATGTCATCCTTCTCATAGCTCATAGATTTAAATGTTAAAATGAAACTAAAGCACTCTTCAAGTTAACACATACAATTCATCATCATATGATATGGTAGGCTGAATAATGGAGCAAAAGGTAGTCATGTCCTAGTGAATGTGACCTGAGACTACTACCTTACGTGGCAGTAGTGTCTTTATAGATGCAATAAAGGCTGTTGAGATGGTGTGCTTATCCTGAGTTACCAGTGAGAGGGTGAGTTACCAGTGATAGTCTTAAATGTGGCCTCACTGTACTAATGAGAAGGAAGCAGATAGGTTTTATGATAGAGAGATGAAAAGCAAGAAATTTATAGTAAACCAGACCTTGTAGTAATGGGATTTGAAGATGAAGGGCTACTTGAAGAACAGAGACATCAGAAGCTAGCACTTCTAGATAGAGTAAGCCTGGCCACCTCTTGGGTTTAGCATTGAGAAACTAATACTGGGTACAAAAGGCTAGTAATATAAGATATAAATGTATATTCTTTCAGTCTATCTGATAAATTGTTACAACAGAGTTAGAAAACTAAACTCAAGTTATTCACTCAGGTCCATTTGTTTGCCCTACTGTGACTTGTAATAGACTACACTGCCACTCTAGGCAGAGAACAACGCGGCAACCCAGGATTCAGACCTTTCTGACTGAAGTTTAGGATCATGGCTATAAATAGACCATTGATCAAAGCATAGGAGGTTACAAAGAGCAATAAGAGTACAAGACAGACACTAGACTACAGAAATACATGAACTAAGACAAACTTTAGTGGAGGGGGTTATGATTCCTCTCATCCAACTGTTTTCTAAATTGCAAATTAAAGAGACAGATGTGAACAGTCTAATGTACAAACCACAGCACATATAAAAAACCATGTTCAAAGAAAACTGTTTGATCCAGTTGCACAGAGTGTATATACAACCTTTAACAGTCAGCTATCTTGGATTTTCCCTAGATATAGAGATATATATCCTGCCAGAGTCCACATTTCTAGTGCAGCAAATAGCCACCATGTCCGTCATTATGGTTCTCTGACAAACACATAGTACCCATGAAAATCAAAAGACTAGTTCCAAGCCTATGATTAACCCATCAACAGTGGTGGGCTACTCCCTGCTAGTCAAAGCATCACCTGCTTTCTTAGATCATACCTGACACCATCGTTGACAAGTTAAGTTCTGTGCTCACAGCCACTGCTCTGGGATGTGGCTGCAATGTATTTGTTCTGGATCAATATCTGTGAAAGGAAGAATGAGGAAGTCAGGCTGAAGAGAAGTAGAAGGCAAACTGATGGCTGGTCGACATAACATCAGTTAGACATCCTTGGGAACAACAAAGAAACCTCCCCAAATGGAGGAGTCTTCTTACCTTTGGCTCGCTCTATCACTGAATGCAGGCTTTCTCTAAACCAGTACAAACTCAGATAAAGATGAATTTAGCAATTCATGCAAATCATAAAATGACAAATAATGGGAGATATTTACTGATTACATTATTGTGTGCTGCACAAAAGGTTTTCTATGGGAAAAACTGAGTTGAAAGAAGCAGTTGTTTTCTTTTTAGTAATTGTGGTCCCATGGGGGATAAAGGGAGGAAGGAGTGCATTTTAGGGTGGCCTTTTATTTACGTTGCCTAACTTTTAATCACTTTGAGATGAGAATGATCTCCTCTGAGGCAGTGAGCACAGGGCTCGCTGTTGATCATAAGCTGTTCCCAGTAGCATACACGAGCAGTCTTCTCTCCTATGAGTAACACAGGATCAATTCTTCAGTTGGGCTGAGAGACCTTGTACAAAGAATGTACAGTCTTCACTTGGCCAGAAATGAACTTGGAAGTGACTAATCACAATAAAGATTACTTCATTTCTATCCAACTCATGCCATAAAACAAAATGAACGTTTTTCCATAAACACTCACTAGGAGGCACAACATAGAGGTATTCCTCCCTCAGATCCCCCCTCCCAACCTCCCAGGAATTCTTTCTCACTGTTTTTTGACAAACCACTACTTAGAACTTGTCTGTTTCCTTGTTCTCCTTGGTAGTGAAGCAATCAATCTGCAAGCTAATAGTTGAGGGAAACCTTGGTTCCTCTTAATTGTCTGGCACACTAGCATCCTGACTTAAGCCTTCAACCATGGAGAAATGACTCTTCTCCTCTCAGAAACAGCAACTGTGTGTAACAAGGGGAAGAGTAATTTCTTTCATCCAATGTGTAGAGTCAACAAGTTATGGGAAAACAGATCCTTACTAGATGAAGCAGGGATGGGAATGCTGGGTAGCCAAATACAATATCTACAACTCATAAGATTCAGGAGAAATTTTAGAGACAGCTGTAAATTAACTGCAAGGGTGAGAAAATCTTACAGTCAAAAGCTTGAAGAATTTCCAGAGTTCACCTTCACTAGATTTTCCAGTTCAGATCTGTGGATAAAAACAAAAGCCAGAGAAGCAGCTTCCTTTAGGTTGGCAGAGGCATCAGTGGCATTAATGAACAGGCAGTAAACCTTTTCTAACAGGATGGCCCCTTATCACAGGATTACATGATCAGAGGACTGAACAGAGCAATAGATTTTTTTGGGGGGGGGATGGGGGAGGGAAGAGGAAGCTCCTAAGGTTTCATATGGATCTCTCTCTGTTTTATGTAGATTAGAGTCCACCTGGAACAATATGGAACATTCAGAGTATTTAAACTAGAAGTAACATATGTATACACTCTACTGTGTATATAACATAAAGCACATAGATAGTACAGCCATTCTGAGTTAGTAGCAGCTAGAAACTACTATCACCATTGTCAGGTTATAGAGATAAAAGGGTGGGTACTTGGATAAATAGCTAAAATCACCCATGAAAACCAGTGCCAACCTATTGTGTAAAAACAGTGGCAGCAGAGTGTGCCTTGCCCTGGATGACTCCATTTTACAGAGCAGCAGACTCCATTTTACTGACCTCATTTTGGGTACAAATGCAGAGGCAGAATGTTTACACATTTTGTTTGTCCATGTACATATGTCTACCTGATCCATCAAGAACCACAAGGCTTTAATAACAACATAATCCCACAACTGAAAAGATGCTATCCATAACTTATCAAAGTAGGCTGGGAATACATGGCATATGGTTATCTGTATGGTGTCAGAAAGCAAAATGGTCTGTGAATTTATCAAACACACCAGATCACTATCATCTATGTATCTATGTATCTATGTATCTATGTATCTATGTATCTATGTATCTATGTATCTATGTATCTATGTATCTATCTATCTATCTATCTATCTATCTATCTATCTATCTATCATCTGTCTATCTCTATTTATATGAAGTATAGTGTGTGATCTAAGAGTTAATACTAGTAATTAAGACTGGAATAAAAGAGAAGCTTGGGGAGACAACTCAGAAAAGTGCTTACTTGCAAATACAAAAACTTTAGTTCAACTTTCAGAACCTAACTTAAAAAACAACTGGGCATAGCAGTATAGACCTGTAATGTCAGTGTGGGGGAGGTAGAGAGGGAAGAATCCCCATGACTCTATGAATAGTATGTCTAGCATCATTGGTGAGCTCTGGTCTAATGAAAGAACTTGTCTCAAATGAAGTGGGTGGTGTTCTTGAAGATGATTATATAGATTATCTTCCCCATATGCAAATGTATGAAAAAAGAAATTCTATTTGCCAATAATCATGCTATCAAAGGAAACTGGGACCTAATGGCTTGAAAATTTATAGTTTAATACATTCTGACATTATGGAAAGACACAAATGAGTCTGTCTATATTTCTAACCTTGTCATCTCACAGTAACTCTAAAGAGATTAACTATAAAGAGATGGTTGAAAATGGCAAGGAATGCATTCGAGGGCAAGCCCTGGTTTGAGTAAAATCTATCAGTCATGGATGAAATGTTTTAAATTAAGAGTGAGGCAAATGCAAAAAAAAAAAAAAAAGTAAAAAAAGGTATTCAGCAGTTGAAATAGATATTTCTTCCTTTCTAAATGATTCCCATCCCTCAAAGTTTTCAAGTCCAGTAAATTGGTCCTGATAGTCATTTCTCCAAGCCCCTTATCTGTGACACTCTAAGGGCCTCTCCATGCTCTGTAAGATTTATTACCCGGAAAGCCAGCAATGTTTTAGTGATCCGGACCTCCTTATCTCAGGAGGGTCGAGGGAAACAAACTTCTAAACCATTTAAAAGACATATAATGAAAGCAAAATTTGCATGGAGATATTACCATTATTTTTCTAGTACTGTTGCTTATTGAAGAGCTATTGGTATTTATGTAGATCAGAAAGCTGAAGCTTAAAATAATTGTTTACTGGAATTAAAATTTTAATATATAAAGTTACAATCTGAAAATAAAGCAAATAACAATTCTTTGTCTATGCAATCATTGAATCCTGCTAGCCAGAAATAGCCATTGTATCTTTACATAGCAACAGTTGAGAAGGCTTGTCAGCTCAGGGTTAGAAAAAGACTAAAAGAATTTGCAGGGATGGCTTATGTTATGCTTTATGAGAAAAATTAATGTTTTCTTCCACACATTAATATCTTTATGTGTGTCTGTGTGTTTGTGCAGGTGTGTATATGAAGGGTGTACATGATTATGTGTGTGTATGTGTGTGTATGTATGTGTGTGTGTGTGTGTGTGTGTGTGTGTGTGTGTATGTGTATAGGCTTAAGGTCAACCATGGGTGTTGCTCCTCAGGAGCCATCCACCATGTTTTTGGAGGTGGTCCCTCACTGGGACCTGAGGCTCACTGATTAGGCAAGTCTGACTAGACCCTTGGGCTGTGTGCCCAAGGATCTGCCTGTCTCCATGTCACTGACTCTTGGTTTATAAACAGATGCTATCCTACATCGTTTTTGAGAAACAGGTGCTAAGGATCAAATTCAGGCCTTCATGCTAGTGCAGCGCACACCTTAATGACTGAGCCAACGTGGCTATAGAGAATGTTTATCTCATACAAGGTCCTTATTATTAAAGTATTTTTAAAATTACTTTGGTTTCATTGACTGCTTTTTATAGCTATAATTTACAATGAGTTTTGAATGGGGAATCACTTCATGTCCCCGGCACAAACACTTCTTGCTTGTAAAATATTACTGTTTTATGTATTTGTGGATCTGGGTTGCTAATATTTTATTGAGTGCTTTCTGTCTACTTTCTGGCAAGCTACTAGTGTGCCTTTATCAGGAGTTCTTGTTCTCTTTTTTGTTGCTGAGATCATACACCCTACAAAAGCAACATAAGGCAGGGAGGGTTTATGTTGGCTTGCAGTTTGAAAGAGCATTTAATCATGGTGAGGCAGTCATGGGAGCATGTGTGTGAGGCAGCTGGTCACATTGCTTCCTCAGTCAGGAAGCAGAATATGGTGCATGCTACTGCTTGCTCCATTTTTGCCTTTTGATTCATTCTGAGACTCCAGCCATAGGATGGTGCCACTCACATTAGTATGTGTCTTCTTACCTCAGTTAACCTAATATGGAAATGCTTCATAGGCATGCTCAGAGATTTTTGTTTCCAGAGATTCTAAATCCTAGAAAATAGACATCAAGATGAGCCATCATGCTAGATATGCTATGTTTTCTTCCATCTTTTCCTCAGATGCCATGGTCAGGAAGGAGGGATGGCTAGAGACCTGGGGTTCAATCAAGCAGGGCACCCTTCTTGGTTTACTGCCCCCAGACTTACAGCACTCCTGTCTCTGGCCCATCTGTTGCAGCATAAATTTATTGTCATTTTGTACTCAAGTATACATAGTTATTAGTGTAGTGCCTATCACATTCCTCCAGTCAAAGCAAAGAGTCAACAAAGTAGGATCATTGATTTCACCTGCTCTAGATGAACTACAAAAGAGGTGTCTAAAAAAATAATAGACTTGTTATTTCCCTGGAATTAATTGAATTCATAAAGTAATTCAGAGGAAAGTTCATGTCCTTGCACTATCTCTTGGATGTGACACGCAGAGTTTAAGCATAAATGTTCTTTCTTAGATGTTGGTTTAGTATATTTAACTAAATGTAATGAATATTTTATTATTCTTAGACATCTTATGAAATTTGTGGCTGTTATCAATGTACACACCCATTTAACTTACACAATAGAGGTTAATGTTGGGGTGTGAAAAAAACCTTTGTTTCTTGTAGGAAGTGTTTACTAAGTTTTGTATGGAATCCAATAGTTGTTTCTTTGGAATTAGCCATGTAGACGGATTGCTCTGTTCCTGTGAACAATGTTCTGTGAAGCACTGGTTATCAGTGTGGATGGATATGGTCCCTTTATTAAGGTGAGCAGGCTTATTACTAATTTTACTTTCAGGGACTGATATTCATTCAGTATGATCTTGCTACTGGAGATTTATGGCTGTCTTGGGAAGAACCACTTCCTGCTTAGAGTCCAAGTTGGGGTCTTGCTTGTTTTATTAGGAGCTTCTCGTTGTTATTTGCTGAACTAAATGTTTCTTGTTAGCATGAGAAACAGTGAAAATGCACCTGCAACAGCTGCTTCTCATTTCTTAACTGTAATATCATAGATGCTATTTTGAGTTTTCCAAGGCAAGTTCATTTTTCTTAGGCCACTTCATTGTCCAAATGGACAGATGCTGGTCTACTCTTATGTCCTAATCTATTTTACTCTTACGTCCTAATGTATTTTGCTTTTACATTGATATATGTACGTGTGCACACATTTGTGTAGCACAGCGTATGTTTAGATGTCAGAGGACAATGTGTGGGAGCTCATTCTCTTTTCCTGTCATTTATATCGTGGAGATAACGAGCAGGTCCTCAGGATTGGTAGCAAGCACCTTTAGTTGCTGAGTCATCTCATTGGACTCGTGTTTTCTGTCCTTAAGACCGAATTTTACCTTGAGTGACACACACACAATTAGTGTTTCTGGTTTTCATTCGATTATAGTTAAATATTAATAAAGTGTCTCCAGCATGGCTCATATTTTACTGTGCAACCAATTAGAGAGCAAACTCTCTTTGAAAGATAAGAGGAAAACATCTTAAACAAAACAAAAACATGTTGATATAAGAACAGTTTGAAGAAGAAAGAGGATGAGATTGCTTTCCTTGCCTGTACAGAAGGAAGGTGAACTTGTTTTCAGGACATCTCTGCACAGCATCTGACAGAATTTGATGTTTACATGTCCAAATTGCTACAGAAACCTGATGTTCAGCTACTTGATTAGGACAGAGTTTGTGACACGTGTCCTACTCTCTCTTTTGTTAATTTAAGTAACTTTGACTCTCACACTGACATCTTAGAAAGACAGGAGCTGGATATAAACATTCCTTATGAGTGTAATCTTCAAGAATAAGACACTTTAAAAGAAGTGTGCTGTGTAATTCAATTTTACTTAAAACATTTCAGCTCTAAGTAGAGCTGTTATTATTATTATAACATCGAGTCCCTGACAAAATCCTCATGTTTTTTTTGCTGAGAATGAGTTTATATCTTGGAATTCAGGAAGTTTAGTATTGGCATCTTTGGATAGGAGCACCAGGAGTGGAGGTGTCTGCCTTAGGACAATGAGGAACTCAGCAGCAGGCTGTGGCTCCTCCCATGAGGGTGTGTCCTCTGCAGCTGCAGTTTGAGCTGCATTTGTTTTCTTGAATTGTTGGTCACAGTTCCTGTTTATTTCACAATTTTTGTTGACTATCCAAACAGACAAAATGGTGTGAAATTGGCTACTTAGAGAGAGTAGAATCTGGACAGGATGGAACATGCCTCTAATCTCCACACTTCTCAGTCTGGTGAAGGAAGACCAGGAGTTCAAAGATACACAGCAAATTCAAGACCTGCCTGAGCTGCCTCTGTCACATAGCTTATTCCTGCAGGCTCACGATGATATAATGAATGCAGGCCATGTTTCCCAAGGGTGCCAGCTCTTTGTGAATGAGGTATTTCAACAGCATTTTTAGAGGTAATGTAACCTTTCAGAAATAGAACCACCACATTTCTATTATGTTTTCATTTTTATAGGACTATGGATGGTAGGGGAAAATTTTAAGGATTTTAAAATTTGTATTGGTAAATATTCAAGGCATCTAAGCAAAAGGTTAATCTCTGTAATGTAACACAAAAAGTATAATCATTAGTTAGGGACAAAAACCCATGGTTTGATTCATTTACCCATCCATCTCTCCATTTACACTCTTCTGAAATGCTTGGAACCATGATGCATGTGAAAGATGTGTATGATGAATAAGTGGACACACCACAAGTGGCTTAGTAACTCAAGTGGAACATCGGTGGAAGGGCGAGCAGAAAATTAACTGATGGCTTTTTGGAAAGACAGTATCATGAGAATGAAGGGCTATAGTGACTTTATATTTTTATCTACTTTGTTTTGCTCCATGATTTCCTGCTCTAGATCAGTGGTTCTCAAGCTGTGGGTCTCAACCCCACACAGGTTGCCTTTCAGATAATCTGTGTATCAGATATTTATACAATTCATAGTGGTAGCAAAATTACACTTATCAAGTGGCCAGGAAATAATTTTACATTTGGTGGTGGTGGGGGGAGGGGTATCACCACAACATGACAAACTGAATTAAAGGTTTGGAGCATTAGGAAAGTTGAGAACAAGTACTCTAGATGAATGACAATGGAGTTACGAAATGTCCCAGAAGCATTAAGACAGGACGCTTTGGCTAGAGACGAGAGAGATTTGTATAATATAATAAAGAGATAGATTTGTATAATATAATCAATTTTGTATAATAGATTTGTGGTTCTGTGTAGAGGCTGGCTGACTTAGCAAGAGAGTGGAAATACTACAGTCACATCTCCTCTTGCCTCTCAATATTGGCCATTTCCTGACTAAATGGAGCTATTTGTTTATGCTCCCCTACTAGAATTTAACCTCGAAGAACATCTGAAAACATCAGCAATTTTTGCAGTGGCACAGAGCAGTCTGTGAGTGATGCCACTGCCAGGCTGGGGTTGTCCTGACTGGAGAAGAGCTTGAATTTGTCACAGGTGAATGAATGGGCTCAATTAGCCAGCAAGAGAGAGCATGTTTCAATTATTTTTGTTTTTAAGGCAAACAAAACCAAAATATTTTCCTCATTATAAGAGCTAAAGGAGAGGTGACTTTGATGCACATGACAGCTTTTATTTCTGGCTTCACAAATCAGGGGACTGAAGCAAAGCAGCACATTATGGAAAACTGACTTGAAAAAAACTCAGGACAGGATTCTCTAAGGAAATGTTCTTAGTTTCCAAGGCTTCTATCCTTCTCCGATCTGTTCATTAAGATTTCAGGAAAGGGTCTGGGCAAATTTCTTGCTGTACAAAATGAAGTGGATAATCCCCACTAATGTCAGAACTTGTGCAATTTGGGAAGAAACATAACTTTCAGCTTTTGGGCAATATTTTGCCCAATACTAGAAGAAACTTGTAGATGATGATAATTGTGGGGAAAGCCCAGCTTAGCTACTGATAAGTTAACTCAACCACCAGGATCTCCAAGGAAGTGAAATTGTAAACTCATAATGCTGTGAACCATATTTAATAGAATTATGGAAATAGAATGAAGGTGTGTTGATGTTAGAAATGTGGCAGAAGTTTAAATTCAAAATACAACTAAGGAAGGGCTACACAATAAAAGCAGAATTCAGTAAGATTAGCAACAACCAACTGTTATCTTTTCTATGTTTCTTGATTGTTGATGTGATATGACTTTAAGTGGCCTTAAGCTCCCATGGCTGTGACATCTTGGAATGATGAACTATAACCTTAAATTCTCCATTAAAATAGGCCATTTAAAAATGGCTTTTGTTTCTGTATTTTGTCACAGCAATGGAAAAATAAGACTTTCAGTACTGATAGACAAATGGGTCAATATTACATATATATATATATATATGTGTGTGTATATATTATATATATGTAAGATACATATTTGTCATATATATTAAGGGGGACATATTTATCTATTTGTTTGTTTGTTTGTTTGTTTCTTTCTTTCTTCCCTTCTTTCTTTAGGGGGACATATATATTCTGCATTCAAATTCTCTTTAATTCATTTATATATTAAAATATTTATATTATCATAATAAATTAGTCAGGAACCAGAGTAGATAAACTACAAATCACTAACAAATGTAAATATTTAAACAAAGAATTTCCGATAATATTAATGTGGGTTGGATTCTACAGATAAGTGTACTATAGTAAAAGCAACAATGGGGAAACAGCTTTTCCTACTTCAAATCTCTGACAATGTCCAGCAAGCATCACATGTTAGCATGCCCAGAACATTAGCCTTGCTTTCTACTTGGAGAGCAGCAAATCACCTAACATCTACCACTACCAGCATCACTCCTAGGATGTCAATCCATTCCCTGGCTTGCAAGTATTTATGCCACCGAGGCAGACATGAATCATACAGACAGTGGGTAGAAAAAGGAGAAAAAATAGAGAAAATGGAGAGCAAGATCTTCAGATGTTAGGCTGATCCTGTGGCATTGTCTTACAGCAGGATCAGGGGGAATGCATACATTTCTTCCTCTTGTCCTACAAGGAAGGATCTCATTCATTATCCCATTAGGAGAAGATCTAGTAGCAAGGCTGGCTAAATTCTATAAGACATATTCATGGTTAGAGCAATAACAAGCCCAAAAAGGTCAAAGTACTTCCATGCAACTATACATCATCAATGCAGACTGTGAAGGTTCTTTATCCAGCATTGTTTGTGGCCCAAAGCTGCTTTTTTGGTGGCTATGAAAGGATAGCAAGCTACGCATGCTTGTCATCACCAATGAGTTCAAAACTTGCCTGTTAGACAAAATGGAGAAGAGTCTTTCACATAAAGAGAGAGTATATATAAAGTTATAGGTGAGTGAAATAGTGGCATGCTTATTTAGGGGTTTATATAGGCCCTTGTTTATTTCTCAGTTCCCATGTATAAAATCTACATTTGTCTTGAAAAATTTCTTGAGGTAGAAAACGCTTTGATTATCAATTTTGAACTTCTACATCTTTTTTTATATAGGGGCATTGATATTCAGTATATAATGTATGCTAAGTACATGATTTCTTTCGTGGATTTGCTTTAATAATATGAAGTATATGCATGACTACCTAGGCATTGATTAACTAGACATTGTGATGTAGAGTTGGAAAGTGAATATTCAAGGGTCCTGCCTGGTACAATCTCTTGTCTTTCCTGAGGTTTGGATGCTTGAGTCTTTCATTATATGAACTATTCACCATGCTTCTAATAAGTACCTCACTGGTCCAGAGCTTTGTTTAATTAATTTATGTTACATTTATTTATCTGTGTATGTATGTGTGGGCACGCATCCTACAGTACTTATGTGGAGGCCAGGGGACTAGTACAATTCAGTTGTTCTTTCCTCACACTATGTGGTTCTTGGGAATTGAACTTGTGTCATTAGGCTTGGTTGCAGGCATCATTACTCATTGAGCCTAATTGTTTCTGGATTTTTAAAATGCTTTATTAGCTTCTGTTAGTTTTGTCTCTGCTGTGTCAGAGACGACTGACTATTGTTTATATCATGATAAATACGAGTCTCATATTTCTGCCAGTTGCTTGTCTTCCAAGTCATATAAGGGCAACATTGAAGACATTTATATCAGTAGTTCTCAACCTTCTTAATGTTAAAATCTTTTAATACAGTTCCTCATGTGGTGGCGACCTCGCAATGGTAAAATTATATTTGTTACTATGTCATAAATGTAATTTTGTTATTGTTATGAGTTGTAATGTAAATATCTATATTTTCTAATGTCTTAGGTGTCCTCTCAACCTACAGGGGTTCAGACCCACAGGATGAGAACCCCTGGTCTAGATAAATGCTTCAGACAGAAAGGAATTTATTAGACTTGTTAGTGATGTCCTAGGTTACTGGTGAAGGGAGATAAGGATTAACACACACTCATTGAAGACAGATAGTTAATCCAGGATATCATTAGCATTCTGTAACATATGAACATTTTGACATTTTCTGGTTGAAGACCCTAGGATTTACCTTTAGACTGTGTTTTACCTTTCTTAACATGATAAAGAGGGAGAACAGAGAAGATCAGAACTGTTGGCATTATGATGGTGTTTTAATTAACAATACATTTTATTTAATTAAGAGGGAAGACATAGCATGAATATTTGGTAAAATGACTCTATCTTATATTTAGTGTACTATTTTTATCTTGTCTTGGAATAATGTAAAAAGATGTAAAGGACTTTGATGAGCTTGCATTATAATGGTAATATTGGCAGGATCTGTTTTTCATGCTATTACAATTGTTTATTATTCTACTGTTGTCTCAATGCCTTTGTGAATTATGGAAAGCCTGTTTCCTTTTTATTGTAGAAAGTACACAAAATAGAATCTTGAAAGGACAAAGTAATTAAATATAATGGAACTGCACACAAAAACTTTGTAGGATAATGCAAATGAATATGTTTTAGATAAATTTACTTAAACATATTTAGCACTAGTGTAATTTTTATATTGGATTATTCTGCAGTAAGGCATGCAGTAATAATCAGTATGTTTAGTTATTTTGCAGTCATATGTGTTCAATTACAATTATGGTTTGTAATAATATTCACCAAAACATTAACATGACAATTAAAACTGAGTTCAATTTAATTATTAAATATTTCAGTGAGTATTTTCTTTTTCTTTCCTTTTTTTACTATGCAAAACCCAGCTATTTTATTGTATTTTAGTATAACTGAATAACTTCAGAGTTCAATGTAACAATGACCTTATACAAATATCTTGTTTGATATGAGAACACTTAATAGGCTAGAAAGTCTCCATGGGAATGTATGTCAGAGAAAGTCTAAGTTGTGTGTCATGCTGCAGCAGGCAGGGGCATTGGTTCTTGGAAGATGTAAAGCTGCCATGTGAGCCACAGCCACCTTGTTCTTTAGATTCTGGAACATATACCTTACTTCCATGAGGACATGATTTAGAATGCCCACATGGGTGGCACTGTCTTCAAATAAACTGGTTTTGAAACCAAAAGGCTTGGCTTCTCCCCAGGTAGAATATTTTCTTAAATAATACATTCAGTAAAATATTTTAGAAAGTTTTGAAAACTAAATGTATGTGCATGTAGAAGTGTGTATCTATATATGCACGCACACACACATGCACAGAGAGAGAAAGAGAGAGAGAAGTGAGAAAGAAGAGAGAGAGAGGGAGAGAGAGAGAAGAGGGAGAAGAGAAAGAGAAGAGAAAGAGAGAAGAGAAAAAAAAGAGAAATGCACACACATGCACAGAGAGAAAGAGAGAGAGGAGAGAAGAGAAATAAGAGAGAGAGAAGAGAGAGAAGAGAAAGAGAGAAGAGAAAGAAAAGAGAGAGAAGAGAGAGAAGAGAAAGAAAAGAGAGAAGAGAGATAGAGAGAAGAGAAAAGAGAAAGAGAGAGAAGAGAAAGAGATAGAGAGAAGAGAGAAGAGAGAAAGGAGAGAAGAGAGAAGAGTAGAGACAGGGAGAGAGAAGAGAAAGAGATAGAAGAAAGAAAAAAGAGAGAGATGAGAGAGAAAAGAGGAGAGAGAGAAGAGAGACAAGAGAGATAAGAGAGAGAAGAGGAGAGGAGAGGTGGGGCTGGGCCTGCTGCCTGGCATCTGGACTCTGTAATAGGGACCTGCAGAGGTAAGTCTACTTGTGATAAGAATAGAACTTCACCAAAGGGTTTTGTGAACCTTCTGGGTAAGAGACCAGGTAGAGAAGGGTGAAAAGACAAGAATTATAAATAAGTCATCAATTATAAGGAGTCAAAAGAATGAAGACTAAGACATACTACAACATACTTTAAAAAAAAGGAAATCAAAATTAGCACTTTTCAATTGCAGGTTTTCTTACAGTTTGTGCAGCAATGTAGTGTTTTGTTCCCAGATCAGGGTATTTTGGATTTAGAAAGTTGGAGGAGACTAGCAAAGAACATTCAAGTTTGGTATCAGGAGAATGGGCCCGAAACTATGCCTGCTGAGATTTTTTTTTTTTTTTCTTTTTGGAACGTGCTTATACAGGCTGATAATTTGGTCAAGGGTACCCAAATCCTAACACCTGCAAATGGGGATCCCTCATGGGAACCTCTACTTTCTAATTAATGAGACTGTGGAAGACATGGGAGCTCTTCAAACTGGGTCGTCCTCCACTTGTACTGTTCTTAGGGATGGTAATCATAGTCACAGGTTTACATGGTTGTTGGCTGTTTCCTTATTACGCCTTTGAGTCCATAAGACTGTAAACGATGTGCCTTTAGTCTTCCCTCTACAAATTTAAGACAGCCATATCCTAAATAGTATTAGAAAGTCCTCCCTTAAGGTATTAAAAATAGTCTTACTCTTTATCAGTATTTTGTAGATAAGGCTTTACAAAAATTAGAGACAAACATTTACTGGTTTATTTGGTTTAATATATGGATGGTGTCCTCATTTCCCATAAGGAGAAAGCCTCCCTACAAGAAGTGTAACTGTTTTCTCAGCCATCCTTCTACCTATGAGCTTACATACAAGTACAACCCCCACTTAGTTATTTGGGTCATGCTCTAAGAGAACACAGGCAATGAGACATGAGCCTTTAGAATTAAGGCTAGAATAAGCTCAAAATGTTAATTGATTTTCAAAAACTCTTAGGAGATATAAATTGGATTCACCCATTCTTAAAAATGACTACTGTTGGTCTTAAGCCCGTATTTGACATGTCCAGAGGAGATTCTGACAGTAGCTTGGTTGTTTTTCTGTGTTTCATATTCAGAGGAGTGGGCCAAACTCCTTGTTGGCCATTTACTCCTTGATGTAGTTTTAAGTCATTTTAAAGATTTTCAGAAAAAAACAAAACAAAACAAAACAAAACAAAAAACAGCTGAATTGAGACAACAAAAACTGATAAACTGGTAGTGCTCTTGGAGCAATGCATCCTTGGCTAGGAGCCCTGAACCCTTGGCTAGAAGCCCAGCCTCACCACTGCATGTTTCTTTCTGACTGGTCTTAAATGTATGAGTTTACTATATTCTGTATGCCCTGTTTAAAAGATTATTGGCTTATAAATTGTTGGGTACGGTTAGCCATCTGTAACATCTGTAACAGAATGTTAGCTTAAAACTCAGAATTGGAGCTGCTCTGGGTAATAACACATGGCATGAGCCAACCAAGGAACCAGGTTTCCAAAGATACTTTTAAACTGGGATAAGATTTTTATATAATTCTTGCCCTGTCTTAAAAAACAGGTTTATCAAAGATAGGATTTAAAACAATGTTTGTTTAATGAGATACTAAAACTATTCCTCTATGCATTTGTATATAAGAACATATCTTGCTGGCAGTCGAACTTTAAAACAACGAAGTAATCTACTCAGTACTGATTTTAGAGACACTAAGTTGTTTGCACTGTTGAAATTTGGTTTTGGTGTCTAAAAATTATGGCTATACTCTATGTCTTTACTCTTAGAAAGAAACTCTGTGTCATCACTACTTTATTTTGATATTGCAAAAACACACCACTGAGGGATTTTAACTTCATTTTATTAATGATTTATTTATTTATTTTTAAATTTTATGTACATTTGTGTTCTGCCTGAATGTATGTCTATGTGAGACTGTCAGATCCCCTGAAACTGGAATCACAGACAGCTGTGAGCTGCCATGTGAATGCTGGGAACTGAACCCAGGTCCTTTGGAAGAACAGCCAGTACTTTTAACTGCTGAACCTTTTCTCTAGCCCCTGATTTTAAACTTCTTTAAAGAAAGTTTTAAAGTTTTACAGAAAATTAAAAACTGAAGTTTTTCATTCATTCATTTATTCATTCATTCTACATCCTGATCACTGCTCCCCACCCCCCACCCCTGTCCTCCTGGTCCCCCCTCACAGAATCCCTACCCCCATTCCCCTCCCCTTCTCCTCTGAGATGATGAAGGCCCCCAACCCTGGCACATCAAGTCATTGCAGGGATAGGTACATCCTCCCCCACTGAGGCTAGACAAGGTAGCCTAGTTAGGCAAATGGGATTCACAGTCAGGCAACAGCTTTAGGGACAACTCTCACTCTAGTTGCTGGGAATCCCTAATGAAGACCAAGCTGCCCATCTGCTACATAAATATGTAGAGGGCATAGGTCTAGCCCGTGTATGCTGTTTGGTTGGTAGTTAGGTCTCTGAGAGCGAAAAACTGGATATTTTAAAACAAGCTTTAAAAATGTTTAAATTTATTAGGCTACGGGACATTGTAAAGTTTATCAGATACTCTAAGGTCTCTAATACTATATAATCATGACAAATAGGTAAATGAATATCTAAAAATTAGGGCCACAGCTAAATACCAGAAACTGAAGAATTCATATCTTATGATGCAATAAGACAATGACCTTAAGGAGTCTGACAAAGAACTTGGGGCAGTTTCTCAACCTGTGAGTCACAACTCTTTGGAGTTCAAAAGGCCTTTCAACAGTGTAAAAACTCCCAATGTGCTTCAAACTGTGGGTTGAGGGTATGCTTGTTTCCTACAGGATGCTGACTCCCCTATTTGGGTGTCTAACCTGATCCGATATTATGGAGGGCCTTCTTTTCTGCTGCATTAACAATTGAGCAAACAACAGAACACATCTCAATCTCCACGATATGAAGACATGAGTCATCTGCTGATATTAACCATTCTGATCATGATCCAGAAGTCATAGCCTCAGAGTTGGTGACACACTTCAATGTTTACACTATGAGGGAGAGTACCAGGAAACACCACTTTGGGCGACTTTTAGGTTTCATAGAGTTAAGAAAGCCTAACACCAAATGTCTTGAAACTTTAGGGATACAGTCTCTTGTTCTAGCTCCCTCTGCTATATTGATGGAAAAAATAAAAAGTGTTCAATAATCTCCAAATCCAGTTCCTTTTTTACTGTACAGTATTCCTTTTGTATGGTTATTAATTGCACTAATTCCTCTTGGGAAGAAAGAACTTTTGTTTTGGCCAATCAGTGTTCTTATGTTTTATTACCTGTAAATCTAAGCCAGCCTGGGTTTGAGGACCCAGGCATTGATGCATTTGATACTAACACCAATGTTCTTACTCCAGGCGATTTGCTGCTGTCCTTATATTAGGAATTACTGCCATAATTTGAATTTTGGCATTGGTCACAGCCTCTGCCACAGCACGAGTTTAACAGGTTCATACTGCAGAATATGTTAATCAGCTTTCAAACAAATGAGCCTTTGGCACTTATTACTCAGAAAAAATTGATAAAAACCTATAGGATAGAATACATGCGTTGGAAGAAGCAATCATATTTATGGGTAATTGAATTGAAAACATTAGTTAGATGGTTTCCTGCTGTTCACAACTAAAATGGATCTATGCCATTCCACTTCCATACAATGCTTCTAAGTTGACTTGGGCACAGGTAAGGTTCCACTTTCACAGCCCAAGGAACAATTCAAAGTTAGCTATTAACATGCAGTCTTTATATCAACAATTTACAACAACTAATTTAACCTCTGCTTCTGCAGTTGCAAATAGAGTCTTACAATATCTCACTCCTTTTGTCTCAATGCTGAACATTTTGTTTTATTACCATCAATTAAAGAGTAATCCTGAGAGCTGCGCTGATTTTGATTCTTTTCCTCCCAGTCATCATCTGAAGACTTACACATGCCATATGTGCCACACCGTAACATCTACATACCCTTACATCAGCAAATAAAAAAAGGGAGAGTTGGCACAGCTATATCTAATGGGAGCAGCAAAAGTCATAAAGCCGGGATAGCTGTTTGACAAAGATCCAGCAAAGCTGAGCTGGATTATGCAATAGCTGTTGTTCAGTCTTTCATTTTTTTTCTTGCTCTCCATGGAGTTGCATGCTTGGGGGGCTTTTAATATTTGTATGACTTGGGGATATTGGATTGATAGAAAATTTCTTATGAATTGTTTATGCCATCTCCCAGGAGTACTGCTTCTAAGCTTCCTGGGAAAGTCCTGAGCACAGTACCCGCTCCAGATTTTAGGGAGATATCTTTATCGGGACCTACTTGAAGGTCTTTTTTTTTTTTTTTTTTTTTTTTTTTTCCTGGAGGTTGTGACTCAAATAAAGATGCCAAAGATCTCTTTATGAGGCTCTGACTCCAACATCCTCTTAGAAAATCTGTCCTTATTCAGGAACAAGAAAATCAGAACACAGTTAACTTAAAAGGGTTAACAAGATCTGGTAGGCTGGAGAAGCTGACAGCAGATCAAATTAAAACCCCTTTTCTACTATATGCTCAGGGAATTATGTGTGATATAAGTTTGGAGGCATCCTATGGCATGCCCCTCCAGGAAAAAAATACAGCATCAAAGTTAGATATGCTGGAGTTATCTCTGCCCTGCACAGGGACTTATACTGATGGACAAAGAATGCTGTGGATGACTGAAGCAAGAATGAAAAAGTATTAAAACCTTTCTTTCTTAGAAAAGTTAACTCGTATAGGGCCACTGTGGTATCATATCATCAAGGAACAAAACAATACTGATTATATATATATATATATATATATATATTACAATAGCAGAAATTTAATAATAACTGCAACAGTTTTGTCCTGAAGTCTTTTCTTGGGCTTAATGATAATCGGCACTCTGACTATTAAGAGTTAATATACACTATTTGGGACATGGCAGTTGTCCCAGGCTGGTTGGAGATTTTCTTACTGTCTTGATACTGTAAGATTATAAAAGTTGTGTTATAGGGTTGATGAGAGAAAATGATTGTAAAAAAAATACCTCTGTTGTGTCATGGTCTGTCAATGATGACTAAACTTATGACCAAGAGGAAGTTAAAAACATGTCTATGGACAATAATGATATGATCTATGCTTTTGAACAACATGAATCTATCCCTGCTCACTGAGTTCTTACTGCCAGTCAGCCAGGCTGCAAGATTCACCTTGACCACCCTGCCTTCATAGACCCTATAACTCTTCTGCAAGACTTGACCATTGCCAGGGCTGGCCAGTCCAGGAGGAGGGGGGATAGAGAGGCAGAGAGGCAGAGAGACATTATAAAAAGCATGAACAAACATAAAGGGTTAAATACACATGCTGGAGGAGCAGCTGCATTACTGTCCCTGTAAAGTACAGTAGTAACATGGAATACAATCAAGTACTTGGGTGATAGACATGCCAACTGTAGATGTAACTGTCAAAATTCTATACTTTTCTCATGACCTCTCTTTGCTTCCAGCTTGTTCCCTTCTTTTAGTGTCTTCAAGTTTCATGGTAGAGGACACTTAACTCTTTGGTTTAGATTGTTCTATAGATACTTAATATTCCAGCCAATATTTATGGGTTTCCTACCCCTTTTCTTCCTCATCAAGCTCATCTATATACAGAAAAGCTACTTATTTTGATGTGTTGATTTTGTATTCTGCTCTGATAAAAATGTTTATCAAATCTGTAGGTTTTCTGGCAGAATTTTTAGGCTTTTTGTCATCTGAAAATAGGGATAAATTTAATTCTTTTTTTTCCCTCTTTGTATCCCTTTTTATATCTCTCTCTTGCCTTATTATTGTACGTAAGTCTTCAGGTACTATATTAAGTAAGAGTGGAGAGAAAAAAGGCTCTCTTGGCTCATTTTAGAGTTTATCAGTAATTCTCATTCTCTTCATTTAGTATAATATAGATTAGGAATGGGCATATTGTAACCTTTATTATGCAAAGTTATGTCTTTATATTTCTAATTTTCTCGTGACTTTTGTTTTAAAGGAATGTTGAACTTGGTTAGACATTTTCTGACTCAGTTGACATGATCATGTGTTTTCTCTTGTCAAGAGTTTCCTTGTAGCCGGGTGTGGTGGCGCACGCCTTTAATTCCAGCACTTGGGAGGCAGAGGCAGGCGGATTTCTGAATTCGAGGCCAGCCTGGTCTACAGAGTGAGTTCCAGGACAGCAGCCAGGGCTACACAGAGAAACCCTGTCTCAAAAAAAAAAAAAAAAAAAAAAAAAAAAAAAAAAAAAAAAAAAAGAGTTTCCTTGTGCTAAATCACAGTGGACAATGTAGATTCCTCCTAAATTTGATCTACCCAATGGCTTTAGATTTGGTGCTATTTATTTCAGATAAGTTCTCAGTTGATGAGCCCCTTTCCCAGCTACAGAAGTCCAGCTTATCCATCCTTAAATGCCCTTCACAGCCTAAACCAGCTTCCTGCTGTGTGTGCCCATTGGCTCTTCAGGGTCAGGACCTCCTGCTCTCCAGAACTGCCCTTTTTTGGAGTCCTTTGTCTCCCAGTGACTGTGACATGCCAAAGGCTTCTTGTGGGTGATCACTGATCTCAGGCCTCTTGGGTAGGTAGCTCTGTGTTTAATAACAGGTTTCCTCTCAAGATAGTGTATAGCCTCTGTCCCCTGCCCTCTGCTGGACAAATGAGGTTTCCCTCTGCTTCCATAGAGGGAAAGTCATTGTCACCAAAACCCACAGAGCTGTGTGTCTGAAGCTGGGCTTAGCTTGCTTCCCCATGTCTTTGCTTGTCTTCATTTCTACCATCATTTTGCTTCCTTTGTGGGCTTCTGAAGCTTTTTTCTATTTCTGTCTTTGGGATATGTCTGTTCTTTTTCTGACTTTTCTGGCTCACACAGACTCTAACCGTTTATCTTCCCAAAAAGTTTCTTTTCTTTGCCTACACATAGGATTGATTCCAGCTACTGAGATACAAATACGCAGAGATATAGAAGAGATTCTGTGAAAAGCTGATATTCTAGTGGAAGATATGAGATATCAGTAAAAATAAGTCAAGCACATTATCTTGTATATATAAGCTTTCTTAAGAGTCCACTTCTTAACTATTAAAGTGTGTGTGTGTGTGTGTGTGTGTGTGTGTGTGTGTGTGTGTTGGGGGTATAAATGTTTTCAGATGCCTGCTAAGGCCAGAAAAGAGCATTGCATTGGATCCCCTGGAGTTGGAGTTACAGGCTGTTATGAACATGCTGTTGGTTCTAGGAACTGAAGTTAGGTCATCTATGAGAACAGTATATACTCTGAGTATATACTGAGATAGCTCTCCAACCCCATAAATATAAGCTCAATGAAAAAAAATAAAACCAACAAAAAGATAACATAAAAGAAAAGAGAAGAAAGTACTGTGTTGGGTATCATGTCACAGGAAATCTGTCCAATGCAGTATTATTTGAACATTAAGTGACAGATCACACCAGATGAAGTAATGGGAAAAAAATTCTCAAACCATTATGGCTCCAATTGAGCAAACAAGCAAGAAGTAACAGTAGGGAATTAATTTAGACAGATAAGCAAGAGCCCAGCCATGAATAGATTTATAGATAATGATATAGCTTTTAGAAGTTCTTTATTTGAAGAGAAATTATTGTATTTTGTGTAGGCATATGATACAATTCTACTTTATATTTGGAAAACATCAGTGTATCAGCACAGTGGAGAACAGAATGAAAGATGTAGAAAAAATATGGAAAAATGAGTTGCAAAGCTAACAGAATAATCCAGACAAAATAAGGTTTACAGCCTAATCCAAATTGGATTTTGTGAGTGGAGGTCGGTGTAAGAGTGACTGAAACTGTTTGTGATTTGTTTGTCAGAGACAAGAAGAGATCAGTGAGGAGCCTGGGGTTTTGCCTTGAGCAACTGAGAGAATTGTAAACTCCTTATCAGGATGTAAAAAACTGAAAAGAATAGCTGCTAAAGAAAGAGGATAAAAATTATTGGTTTAATAGTGTACTTGTCACATAAGTATTGGATTTACAAGTAGAGAGGGAAAGACTCAGATAAATATGTGACTCTATAGAGATTTTCAGTCTAAATCATAAATCTGTGACCCTTGAACATAGAGAGATTGCTATGATTTGAATGTGGTTTGTACTTTTCTGATGCTCAGGAGAGAATTTCATCTCTGAGATATTATGAGGTAATACAAGACGGAACATTCAAGATGTGTCTGGCTTCTGTCTTCATGAGTGGATTAATCCAATCACACAATTAGCAACTTCATAGATTAACAGACTAATAAATCATCTCCTGGGTGGATTTTTCTATAAAGCCAGTTTGAGTTAGTTTTGTTCCTGTTCCTTTGTTTTGGCACATGATGCCATGTGATACCTTGGAACTCAGCCAGCAAGAAAATCATCATCAGATGTGGCCTCTCTATCTGAGGTTGGAACTGTGAGCTAACATGCCCCTTTCCTTCATAAAACATGATCAGTGATATTGGATTAATAGCAACCAAAAAAGTACTGAAAAACATAGCTTTCAAAGTTAGGCTAGAGAAAGTATAAAAGGGAAAAATGTCTAAGATCTGATCCTGGGTACACTGTGTGATGCTTGGAGACCAGACAAGAGCAAGAGAAACAAAGTCACAAGAGGCAAGATCATTGCTGAGGACAACCCAGACAGGTTGGTATTGGAAAAGTAACGTTTACAGGTCAAAGTAGATTGGCTATCTGTTTTATATTGTTGAGGAGCAAAGAAAGGGCTTTACGTTTTTAAGTGGATGAACAAAAGAACAATCCCAAATTTATTGATAAAGATCATCTGATGTAGTTAGTTCACTTAATATTGATCTTCTCCCTGTTTTATATTGTTGAAAAGCAAAGGAAGGGCTTTACAGTCTTAAGTCGATAAACAAAAGAATAAACCTCAATTTTATTGATAAATGTTAATTGTACATGATTCTGAGTTCCACAAGGACATTTTCTTATCATTATCTAATGTACATTGAACATTTTCCTCTCCATATCCCTATATGTCCTTCCCCCTGCTAGGCTCTTTTGTTCCTCTAGACAGTTTTGCTATTACTCTCTTTATGCTTATATAAATCATATATTTTTATTATTTTATACAATTTATACATTATTATGTACAAATCGTAAAATATATAAAAGCAAATAAATTGTGTAATTAATATAATGTTATGACATAATATAATATCATATTTATACTTATTTTTCCCTATTATGTAAACTGTAGGAACCAGAAGTGATAGAAAATATTCAGTTTTGTTTTTCTGAGTCTGGTATAATTCACTTAATTTCATACCCCCAGTTGCATTTATTGCCTATAAATGACATAACTGATTCTTTACAGCTGAAAATATTCCACCATGTATATGAACCACATTTATTCTAAAAAGAATAACATTTTTGACACATGACATTTATATGAAATTTAAATCACAGCACCCAAGAAAAAAGTTTTATTGAAACCTATTTGTGTTCATAAATTTGCATATTGTCTGTGGCTTCCATTATGCTACTACAACTGAATTGCTTAGATGCAACAGTAAAGTCTCTAAAGCCTAAATTATTTATTTTCTTCTCTTTACAGAAAAAAAGTTTATCACTTTTCTACCATGTTTCTACCAAAAAGAGCTCACCAAACATGTCAAATTGCGTGAGAAGATCAGCTTATAGACAGCTGCTCTCTGGTTTTGAGAGTAGGATAATTGGTGGACATTTCTAGAAGGGCTCTGTATATGGTAAGAAAGAAAAACCTCAGAGGCAGTTTGAGGAGAAAATGAAGTGTAGGCGATGAAGAATAAAGCTCTTTAAGAGTAATCCAAAAAAAAAACCTCTTCTTTCACACATTATATCCTGGCTGCAAATTCCCCTGTCTCCACTCCTCCTTGTTCTCCCTGCACCTCCCTTCTTCCCTAGACCCACTCCTCCTCTCATTCCCTTCAGAAAAGAGCAGGCCTCCCAAATTATTGGTACATGACAATCTATGTATGCTATACTGGTAAAGAACAACACATACTTAATGTATAGCAATCCATATTTTCTCTATTATTGCCAACGTAAGTCACAATGATACAACTAACCATCAATGAAGAACAGCTATCAAGTAAAGAAAAACCACCAGGTTTAGTTAATGTAAGTTCTACTTGGTAATACAATTTTCTTAACATTTAAATGGTTTCATCAATTGATTAAATTACCAGTGGGGGGGAATATTGATTGATATACATTATCTCTCAGTCTTGAAGATCATCAGAAAGGTAACATCATTTGTATAGTAATGCAGTCTATGACCTCATGGGTGTAAAAATTCTAGTCAAGAACTGCAGTCTGTGATAATAGCTCTCACACAAGTCTCTGATGTAACAAATACCCAAGATCCTTGGAATTTCAACATTTCTAATAAGGACCAAGGTCATGAACTTTAGTCTCTGTGATGTTTAGAGATAGCTATATTGTTAAGTACAACCTTTGGGAGAGAGTATTATAGGATTGAAGTTGTCAGAAGAGATCAAGTACTGGGTAATGAACTGGCGAAAAAAAAAGCTTCATGAAAGCCAACACAGATAAGAATAAGTAAAAAGTGATACAATCTTCCATGAAAACTTTAGCCAGAAATAGTTTCTGGGAGTAGATAATATAGAGAAGTTTACTATAGCTTACAGCAACTAGAACTTTTTTTTATTAAACTACTGTTTATTGAGTAGTGTCTTTAATAAGGCACACAACCGAAAATAATTACATTATACCTTCCTTTAACTCAACTATCCAGTTAGGCTTCTGGCATCTTGAAAAATACCACCCAAGAGAATTAAGGCATGTACAAAGCAAAATGTAACTGTGGTGTATTTTGTTATGAGAACGTTATAAGTTTATCAGTTTGAGGTAATCTGGAATCACTTGAGAAGGGAGTCTCAATGAGGGATTTCTAGATTAGATTGACCTGTGGGCATGTCTGTGAAAACATTATTTTAATTAAGTTAATTAAAGTGGGAAAATTTGTCCACCAAAGGTGGCGCCATTCCGTGGGCTCCTTAACTGGCAAGTGTGGGCAAGTAAGCATTTATACACTAATTATTTTTTTCTCTTTGCACTTTAATGTGGATATTACTAGTTGCTTCAAGTTCCTGCTGCCTTAACTTCCCTGCTATGGTGGATTTCCACCTTGAATTTGGAGCAAATCCTTTTGTCTATAAGTTGTTTTTATTGGGGTATTTTACTAGAGCAACTGAAATGAAGTACAGGGTGACACTTGCATGAAAACCTTCACATTCACACAATGCTTTATGGAGTAGAGCATCCTTTCTCTTTGACATAAGATCTTCATTTTTTTTCCTTCCCTGATGAACTTGGGCTTCTTCACACATAAGATGTAACATAAGGATGAGCCTCAGTAAACTCTACCTTTCTTATTACTCTCCACACATAGGGGAAGGAAATATGGCCTGAATTTTTACCCACGGTAAAATGAATTGTTCCTTTACCAGAACAGAAAAACAAAAGCAAAAACAAATAAACAACAACAAGAACAAAAGAAACAACAAAAAACTAACTAAACAGCAGCAGGAGCAACAACAACTACATCAACAACAAAAACAAATCAGTAAGACTCTTTTCTAAGGCAGCCAGTGTTGAGGTCTTAAATAGAAAAGCCAGACAAAAATATATCTATATTCTGAATAGTAATGTTATTATCACTTTTATTTATACACCTTACCTCTTCTCATGTTAGAAGTTATTTAAGGTAGGAAAAAACAGACAGATCCAGACTGAAGGTAGGATGGGAGTTTGGAAAGTTAGGGAGCATCATTTCTGTCATTGGAACCACTACTGTCTATTCATAGAACATAAAGCACTTTTCCCAACTTCGTGTTTTTTTTTTGCTCTTTATAAGCCAGTTTGGTTTAAGTTTTCATAAGTGTACAAGCAATAACTCATTCTTAGATTAATTACAATTATAGTGAGTTATTCGGAATTTTAAAAAGCAGCACAGAGTGCTTTGACTATAGTATTGTATATAAAAACTAGGTGCCAGTTTCTGAGTTTTGAGGATCTTAAAATTTAAGGGGAATTTCAAACATATCTATCTATCTATCTATCTATCTATCTATCTATCTATCTATCTATCTGTTTTATTCACTGTATAAATATTATACTCAGAGAGAACCTGGTCATCTAAAAATACTTTAACAGCAAGTCACTAGAAGACTTAGAACTCAAACATTCTATGTACATTTCAATAACTTTCTCTCACTTTGATGTTCTAGTGATATTTCAACATTGGCTGCCAAACTGTTGTCAGCACAACCAGCAGTTATCTTTTTACAAAGCACATCAGTGCACTAATAAATCCAATACTGGATAACTCAAGGACAAAAGCAGAACATCCTCTTTAGTGGACTTGTCTCATAATCACAGGGCAATGGGAGAGTAAAGAAAAAATAATTCAATGGAAAAATACTTTGAACATAGGCATTATCAGTTGCAAAAATCGTTACTTCTATTGATTTCACTAAAATCCGTGCTGATGGTGAATGCTATTATCTATATGATGCTCTGTGAGGTTGGTGGTACTGCACTTCAGTGTCATTCATTCATTCAAATTAAGAAAGAGACAGTCCCTTAATGAAGTCACTCTGGTGCAATGTGCTTACTAAAGCAGCTAGAAAACTCATTTTGATTCTCTGGATATGGCTGGTTTATATATTTAAGACCTATTGTAAAATTACATCAGCTATTGCAAAAGTGACTGCAATGATTAAAATATTCTCATAAGATGCTCTAAAATGTATGTAACAAATTTTAGCTACCACAGAACAATACACAGTAGACAATAGATTTTATCAAATAAACAAATAAGTTTTTAGACAAACAGAGAGTGATTTAGATACCAGTGGTAAATGTCAAAGAGTAGCTGAACAGCCTGGAAATCATATTGGAAAAATCTCAGCCCAGTTTTTTTCAGGTTCATCCATGTTTTCATATATAGCACTTCCTTTCTTTAGGAATAATAATCAACTGTATTTGACAGAGTTCAATCCAGGAATTTTCTGTATTTATAGGATTAAACATCAAAGGAACAAAAATGCTTACATAGTATGTCAATCTTTTCTTTAAGTGCAGTCCACTGAGCTTAATAATTTTATGCCTCTGATGGTTGTCTGTGAGGCAGCTAGCTCTCATTTATTAACTGGGCAGAGTAAGATCCAGTACTCAGCTAAGAAGTAGGCTAAGCATCTTTATGATTTATTCATCTTTCTCATCTCTCTCTAGCTCTATATGTCCTATCGTTTCTATATAAAGGACCTCAATATATTTGTATCCTCAAGAATTAAAGTTTAATGGAAAAAGCTATTAAAACTGATAATAAAAGAATCTTTGTTGTTTCCTTGATAGTTTTAACAATTTACTTTATGATGTTGATAGTCACTCACCTGTGAACTGAGTATGTAGACACGGAAACAGAACATTCAAATTTTGATTTTAGTAATATTGAGATTCTGTAGGTGTGGAGCAGGCCAGCCTGTCAAATAAGAAGGATGTGGAGTTCATTCATAGTATTGTGTACAGTTCCTTCTTTTTGTTTCCTAGGTTTTCTCATATTGAATAGGTTCAGAGTAAGTCTTCAAGAAGGAACATTTCAATTTTGAATCTACGTTCTGCTTTGAAATCCTTTCTGGTAGACTAGACTTATGTGACAATGCATTATTATAAAAATATTGCTTACATTCTAAGAGACTGAAACTTTTGCTAGACCTCACAGTCAATACACCCCAAGTTCACTTAAGACTTTAGACTGAGATCCTATTGTATGCAGTTTGTTTGATTAACCTGCCTCTAAGAGAACAATATAACTACCAAGTTTACTTGCCTCAAGGTTTCTCCCATGCAATCAGCTTTCATAACATAAATTAAAGCATAGTTATAATCTTATATATTCTTGCACACCACTGACGTGAGCAATGCATGTGTGTTTGCAAGTCTGTTGTGATAATCATTTGTTGGAAACAGAAAATAGGCCAACAAAGCCCTATACAGTGAATTTCCAGCATAATGCTAGAAGTAGCATTAAGATATTGCTTGATATTGCTTGTTTGTTATCTAGATCATTTGGAATTAGTGACTTAATCCCCTGTAAAACTCTATAAAAGGGTTCTGTAAAGTATTTCTCATTCCTTCCTCGTTATGTTTTATGTGATTTTTATATATACAACACAAAAGTTGTTTGTTAGGGGTGATGAAAAACACAGAAAAATCATAGTATAATATTAAAATCTGGGCTCCATTTTGGTTAAATTATGGTAAGGGTAAGTACTTGATTTCTGTCCTTAATATGACACAAAATTTGTGATCCTGAGTTTATTATTAACCCCCATATGTTCATTTTTTTGTGCTAGTTTTAACTAAATGAGCAAACACACATGTTCCTGTTTATATGTGTGCTGTGGTCATCACCATCAACAGATGAATGTATGGTTACATTTATTCATTATAAGAATCATGGCGCTTTTAGCTGGGGCAGACACCTATCTAGTCTGCTCTCGTGAAGACACCATATCCTGAGACATCCAAGAGAAGCCACTGCACCCAGAGCAGCAGACACCTAGCTGGTCTGCTCCTGTGGAGACACCATATTCTGAGATATCCTAGAGGAGCCACTGCACTCAGAGCAGCAGGAGCTCAGAATCACAGGATCACAGGATCACAGGATCACAGGATCACAGGATCACAGGATCACAGAGACATCTGGACCCTAAGGAGTTCTGACACAAGCAAGATAACTGGAAAGACAGGCTCCAGTCAGAGACAGTGAGTGCAGGTAGTACTAGAGTTGACCAGATGGCGAAAAGCAAGCGCAAGAACATAAGCAACAGAAAGCGAAGTTACTTGGCATCATCAGAACCCAGTTCTCCCACCATAGAAAGCCCTGAACAGCCCATCACACTGGAAAAGCAGGATTCAGAATTAAAATCACTTCTCATGATGATGATAGAGGGCTTTAAAAAGGACATAAATAACTCCCTTTAAAGAAGTACAGGAGAACACGGGTAAACAGGTAAAAGCCCTTAAAGAGGAAACACGAAAATCCCTTAAAGAAGTACAAGAAAACACACCCAAACAGGTGAAGAAATTAAATAAAACCATCCAGGATCTAAAAATGGAAGTAGAAACAATAAAGAAATCTCAAAGGGAGACTACCCTGGAGATAGAAAACCTAGGAAAGAGATCAGGAATCATAAATGCAAGCATTACCAACAGAATATAAGAGATAGAAGAGAGAATGTCATGTGCAGAAGATACCATGGAAAATTTTGACACAACTGTCAAAGAAAAATGCAAAATGCAAAAAGCTACTAACCCAAAACATACAGAAAATCCAGGACACAATGAGAAGGCCAAAGCTAAGGATAATATGTATAGATGAGAGTGAAGATTTTCAAAGGGCCATTTTCAAATACCTTCAACAAAATTATAGAGGAAAACTTCCCTAACCTAAAGAAAGTGATATCCATGAATATACAAGAAGCCTATAGAACTCCAAATAGACTAGACCAGAAAAGAAATACCTTCTGTCACATAATAATCAAAACATAAAATGTACAAAACAAAGAAAAAATACTAAAAGCAGTAAAAAAAAAAAAAAAAGGTCAAGTGACATATAAAGGCAGACCTATAATAATTACACCAGACTTCTCACCAGAGACTATAAAAGCCAGAAGATCCTGGACTGATATCATACAGACCCTAAGAGAACACAAATGCCAGCCCAGACTACTATACCCAGCAAAACTCTCAATCACTATAGATGGAGAAACCAAGATATTCCATGACAAATCCAGCACTTCAAATGATAATTGATGGAAAATTCCAATACAAGGAGGGAAACTACCAACTAGAAAAAGCAAGGAAGTAATCTTCCAACAACCCCAAAAGAATATAGTTACACAAATGTTGGGGACCACTCTGCCAAATGTTGGAATCTGCACTGCCAAAAGCTTGGGAGACAAAATTGTTAGAGCCTGCACTGCCCCAAGCTTTGGGGGCTAAATTGTCCTGGCTCCTACTGCTGCTCTGGTCCGCAGGTCAGGGTTCAGCAAGAGAGAGAGAGTGAATGTGGACACGAAGACTGGAGACCAGACAGAGTGTGATTCAGTACCATTTATTCTCAAGTCTCTCTTCTCTCTTTACAAGTTTCTTATTCCTAGTCCAAGTCCCAAGTCTCGAGTTTCTAGTCCCTAGTTCCTAGTCCCTGGTGCCTCCAAGTTCCAAGTTTCCAGTCCCCTCTTCTGTCTGCCTCTCACCTTTTATAAGTCTGAATTCTCAAGTCATGCCTTTAAGTCAAGTCACACACACTCAAGGGAAAATCCTTGGTATATAAAATTGGTATATAAAACAAGATGTTATCAGAGTGTGCTCAGCTGTTGTAGGAGGTTGAAAACAAGTCTCTTGTCAGGGCATATGGCTCAAGATGGCTGCAAGGATGATAGCCGCCTTCTGTCGGCTCCCCACAGACAAACATAATTCCACCTCTAATAACAAAAATTACAGGAAACAACAATCATTTTTTCTTAATATCTCTTAATATCAGTGGACTCAATCCTCCAATAAAAAGACGAAGACTATCAGACTGGATACATAAACAGGACCCAACATTTTGCTGCATATAGTAAACACACCTCAGTGAAAAAGATAAACACTACCTCAAGTAAAAGGATGGAAAACAATCTTCCAAGCAAATGGTCCCAAGAAACAAGCTGGAGTAGCCATTCTAATATCAAATAAAATCAACTTTCAACCAAAAGTAATCAAAAAAGATAAGGAAGGACACTTCATACTCATCAAAGGAAAGATATACCAAGATGAATTCTCAATTCTGAACATCTATGCTCCAAATGCAAGAGCCCCCAGATACATAAAAGAAACTTTACTAAAGCTCAAAGCATACATTGCACCTCACACAATAATAGTGGGGGATTACAACACCCCACTCTCATCAATGGACAGATCATGGAAACAGAAACTAAACAGAGACACAATGAAACTAACAAGTTATGAATCAAATGGATTTAGCAGATATCTATAGAATATTTCATCCTAAAACAAAAGAATATACCTTCTTCTCAGCACCTCATGGTACCTTCTCCAAAATAGACCATATAATTGGTACAAAAAGGCCTCAACAGATACAAAAAGACTGAAATATTCCCTTGCACCCTATCAGAGCACCATGAACTAAGGCTTGTCTTTAATAATGACAAAAACAATGGAAAGCCCACAAACACATGGAAACTGAACAATGCTCTACTCAATGATGACTTGGTTGAGGAAGAAATAAAGAAAGAAATTAAAGACTTTTTAGAATTTAATGAATATGAGGACACATCATACCAAAACTTGTGGGACTCCATGAAAGCAGTGCTAAGAGGAAAACTCAGCTCTACGTGTCTCCAAAAAGAAACTGGAGAGAGTATACACTAACAACTTGACAGCAAACCTGAAAGCTTTAGAAGCAAATACACCCAAGAGGAGTAGATGGCAGGAAATTATCAAACTCAGGGCTGAAATAAACCAAGTAGAAACAGAAAGAACTATACAAAATATTAACAAAACCAGGAGCTGGTTCTTTGAGAAAATCAACAAGATAGATAAACCTTTAGCGAGACTAACCAGAGGTCACAGAGACAGTATTCAAATTGATTAAAATCAGAACTAAAAAGGGAGACATAACAACATAAACTGAGGAAATAAAAAAAATCATCAGATCCTACTACAAAGGCCTATACTCAACAAAATGGAAAATCTGGATGAAATGGACAATTTTCTAGACAGATACCAGGTACCAAAATTAAATCAGGAGCAAATAAACTATCTACACAGTCCCATAACCCCTAAAGAAATAGCAGCAGTCATTAAAAGTCTCCCCACCAAAAAAAAAAAAAAAAAAAAAAAAAAGCCCAGACCTTCAAGGAAGAGCTAATACCAATTCTCTTCAAACTATTCCACAGAAAAGAAACAGAAGGGACAATACCCAGTTCGTTTTATGTAGCTACAATTACGCTCATACCTAAGCCTCACATAGACCCAACAAAGAAAGAGAACAACAGACCAATCTCTTTTATGAATATTGATGCAAAAATACTCAATAAAATTCTCGCAAACCGAATCCAAGAACACATGAAAACAATCATCCATCATGATCAAGTAGGCTTTATTCCAGGAATGCAGGGATGGTTCAATATTCAGAAACCCATCAATGTAATCCACTACATAAATAAACTCAAAGAAAAAAGCCACATGATCATCTCACTAGATGCTGAGAAAGCATTTGACAAAATTCAACATCCTTTCATGTTAAAAGTCTTATAAAGATCAGGAATTCAAGGCCCATACCTAAACATAGTAAAAGCAATATACAGCAAGCCAGTAGCCAACATCAAACTAAATGGAGAGAAACTTGAAGCAATCCCACTAAGATCAGGGACTAGACAAGGCTGCCTACTCTCACCCTGCCTATTCAATATAGTACTGGAAGTCCTAGCTAGAGGGATTAGACAACAAAAGGAAGTCAAAGGGATACAAATAGGAAAGGAAGAAGTCAAAATTTCACTACTTGCAGATGATATGATAGTATACTTAAGTGACCCTCAAACTTCTACCAGAGAACTCCTAAACCTGATAAACAATTTCAGCAAAGTGGCTGGATATAAAATCAACTCAAACAAATCAGTAGCCTTCCCCTACTCGAAGGATAAACAGGCTAAGAAAGAAATTAGGGCAATGACACCCTTCTCATGGATTGGCAGGATAAATTTAGTAAAAATGGCCATGTTGCCAAAAGCAACTTACAGATTCAATGCAATCCCCATCAAAATTCCAAATCAATTCTTCATAGAGATAGAAAGAGCAATTTGCAAATTCATTTGGAATAACAAAAAACCCAGGATAGCAAAAACCATTCTCAACAATAAAAGAACTTGGGGAAGCACCATCCCTGACTTCAAACTCTACTACAGAGCAATAGTGATAAAAACTGCATGGTATTGATACAGAGACATGCAGGAAGATCAATGGAATAGAATTGAAGGTCTAGAAATGAACCCACACACCTATGGTCACTTGATTTTTGACACAAAGGAGTTAAAACCATCCAGTGGAAAAAGGACAGCATTTTCAACAAATGGTGCTGGTTCAGCTGGAGGTCAGCATGTAGAAGAATGCAAATTGATCCTTTCTTATTCCCTTGTACAAAGCTCAAGTCCAAGTGGATAAAGAACCTTCACATAAAGCCAGATACACTGAAACTAATAGAAGAGAAGGTGGGGAAGGCCCTTGAATACCTAGGCACAGGGGAAAAGTTCCTGAACAGAACACCAATAGCTTATGTTCTAACATCAAGAATTGACAAATGGGATCTCATAAAATTGCAAAGCTTCTGTAAGGCAAAGGACACTGTCAATAGGACAAAACGGCACCCAACAGATTGGGAAAAGATCTTTACCAACCGTACATCCAATAGAGGGCTAATATTCAATATACACAAAGAACTCAAGAAATTAGACTCCAGACAACCAAATAACCCTATTAAAAAGTAGGGTAAAGAAAACAAAGAATTTCCCAAATGAGGAAACATGAATGGCTGAGAAGCACCTTAAGAAATGTTCAACATCCTTAGTTATCAGGGAAATGCAAATCAAAACAACCCTGAGATTCCACCTCACACCAGTCAGAATGGCTAAGATTAAAATCTCAGGTGATAGTAGACACTGGCGAGGATGTGTTGGTAAGATTCATTGTTGGTAAGATTGAAAGCTGGTACAACTACTCTGGAAATGAGTCTGGTGGTTCCTCAGAAAATTAGACATAGCATTACCTGAGGATCCAGCTATACCACTCCTGGGCATATACCCAGAAGATGCTCCAACATATAACAAGAACATATGCTCCACTATGTTCATAGCAGCCTTATTTATAATAGCCAGAAGCTAGAAAGAACCCCTATATCCTTCAACAGATGAATGGATACAAAAAACGTGGCACATTTACACAATGGAGTATTACTCAGCTATTAAAAACAATGAATTTGAGAAATTCTTAGGCAAATGGATGGAACTTGAAAATATCATCCTGAGTGAGGTAACCCAATCACAAAAGAACACACATGGTATCCACTCACTGATAAGTGGATATCCGCCCAAAAGCTTGAAATAGCCAAGATTCAACTCACAGACCACATGAAACTCATGAAGAAGGAAGACCAAGTGTGGATGCCTTGGTCCTTCTTAAAAGGAGTAATAAAATACTCAAGGGACCAAATGTGCAGAAAAAGTGTGGGACAGAAACTGAAGGAGGGGCCGTCTTGAGACCATTCCATCTGGGTATCCAACCCATGTGCAGTCACCAAAGGTAGACACTGATGTGGATGTCAGCAAGTGCATGCTGACAAGAGCCTGATATAGCTGTCTCCTTAGAGGTCTGCCAGAGTCTGACATATTCGAGGTGAATGCTCACAGCTAACCATCGAACTGATTATGGGGTTCCCAATGGAAGAGTTAGAGAGAAGAATGAAGGAGCTTGAGGAGTTTGAGGCCCCATGAGGAGAGCAACAATACCAACCAGCCAGAGCTCCCAGTGTCTAAACCACCAGCCTGGGAGCACATAGGGAGGGACCTATGACTCCAGCTGTATATGTAGGGGAGGATGGTTTTGTTGGGCATAGGTGTAAGAGGAGATTCTTGGTCCCATGAAGGCTGGACACCAAGTGTGGGAGAATTCAAGGGTGGGGAGGTGGGTGTGGGGGGCTGGGTGGGGGTACATTCTCATAGAAGCAGGAGGAGGAGGGATAGGATGGGATGGGGGTTCCTGGATGGGGGGGAATGGAGTAAGGGGATAACATCTGAAATGTAAATATATTATCCAATAAAAAAGGAAAGAAACAAAAAAATAACCAAAAAAACAAACAAAAAAGAATCATGTACATGCAAGCCTCACGTGTCCGCGCGCGCGCGCACACACACACACACACACACACACACACACACACACATACCCC